>NW_023994154.1:165000-282500 GCF_015586225.1 Lucilia sericata | reverse complement strand
TTGTCATTTATTCTCCTATTGCTCCAAACATTTTACGAGTTTTTGGTTGGCAGTTTTAAATTCATGACGGTATATAAAAATAATTCCAAATTGGCTTCGATTGCCAAAAATAGCTATTTTTCTCTATTTGTTTCTTTTTATTTCCATGTGAAGCTACTTAACTAGTTTTGAAATATGTTAGGTTTGCGAGAGAGTTTGAGACTCTAATGTCATGAGTTTCCAGCTGAACCATAGTAGCATAAATACTGACTTAAATCAGTAGAAGAAGGATCATAAAGATGAGTTCTGTAACGAAAAATTGGTTTCAAGCTCTATCTAATGTGATAATAGGCTTCTGTGAGGTGTTTTACTGTCTCATGTCTCTCAATTCTCTTCCAGCATTTTGATGTTCATCTTTTCGTATTGATCAACATTGTGCTCGATAACCACCCAGGCCTTCGCCTGGCTAACAATCTTGTTGCGATGCGAGAGCTTACATACACTCTGTTGTCAGGGCCTTCTGAGCTTATTGGTCATCTGAAACCTCTACTCGTGGATGGTTCTGGCTTTAAAGGGGTGTATAACTAAAAGTTACTCATCCTGTCATGGCATAGTAGCTTGTCGCTTTATTGTCATGGATGGAGCAGATAGATCAGGCGTTGTTCTCATCAAAGGAGAAGTATCTCGACAAGAAACACAAGCATGACGTAGCTAGATTCGAAAGAATATACGGTACTGTTAGTGTAATCTTGGGGTGTTCTTCTAAGGAACAGCAAGCTGGTAAAGGGTGTGGGGCTTTCAACATCAGCTGCTTGTCGTGACGAAAACAAGAAGTAGGATGGTGTTCTTGCTGCCGAAGCACTTAGGGCCTCTGTTAGAGCTGTGGTTGGCAGTGAGACATTATCTAAAATGGGTCCAGGGCAGAAGAGCGAAACCTCCCTCGAAAGGGGACCATTAAAAGAGCAAGATCTGGGGATGATCAGCCGGCCTCATCAACAGAGAAAGTGAAGAAGTCCATGAGCCTGGATGTAAACTTTCGATCAGCTCTTATAGATCGGTCTGGTCCGGATGGGAAGATCATTCCCGAGCTGTGACAGCTGGTCGAATGTAGGTTCCTGGACGAGATCGCTGCATACAGTAGTAGTCCAGATGATGTCTCATTTAAGGGTACAGACTGGGCTAAGGGCATCAAAACTGTTAACTGTGGCAATAAAAATTCCTTTGAATTTTTAAGGGCCACGGTTGCTAAGCTTCCAAAGTCCGTCTCCAAGCTCGAGGTGATTCGCGCATCTGAATTACCACTAAGGTCAATACTGAGAGTGTGGATTCTACCGCCCATAAGACCGGTGGAAACCATACTGGCGGTATTGGTAAAGCAGAACAGTAATCTCTTTTCATTAGATAATGTAACTTCCGTGACGAATTGATGTCTTATTCGCATCGTACGATCAAGACAAAAACTTTTCCCCACGAAACTAATGTTAGCCAGGTTCTAAAATTTGTATGCTAGGACTGCGATTACACATTTATTTCGACATTTATTTAAGTCGATCAGTGAATTCTTGTGTTGCTAGGGTAGGTACCTCGGATACTTGTCTTCCCTCCTATGTTGGAAAGTTTGGTCGTTATTTCGGAATGGAATATCTTCTCTACATGGAGTATGCAGAAAGACAGGTTTCAGGTTTCGTACTTGATTAGACCTGGACTCGCAAATTGTTTATTGCATCAGTAATATGCTTCTTGTCATCCACAAGATTTGAGTGACAGAGCTAATCATAGCATTAAAGTCCCGTGGATCACCAGTCAATAAGATTCTACATATGTTTTACTGAAGCTCAATAGGCACACCATGACTAGGTCCATATGGACTAGTTTGGATATGAATAGATCATCTTGATAACAATCATTTGTTTGTCATTATATATCTGGCAATTCTACTAGACGTATTGGGCTCCCATATAATGACTTCTATAGGAGCTGTCAGAATGAAGATTAGTTGGAAACGGATATTTAATGTGATTAGCCTGCTCTGTGTGTGCATCGGGAAAGAACTCTATATAGGCGGTATTATTATGATAATTTCGATCTTTATTCACCCTCCTGTAATATTGTTGCGGACCTCATTTGAAAACGGTTTCTGTAGGTTCCACATAATTCGTGTTAACCAAACTGAAGCATTTTTAAAAACGTTTTTTTTTTCTGTTTATGGCATTATTGCCATTTTTGTATCCTAGTCATTTTTCTAGGTTCCTTTTTTTATTCCTTTTCCTAGTTTTTGCACACATTCAACTACATGCAAATATGTATGTATAATACTCTATGTATGTATGTGTTATACGAATAAAAAAAATCAACAACATCACAGATTTTCTGGTGATGACAACTGAAATTCAATTTTTGAAATCTCGTAATTGGTTCCCAATTTTTTGCACTTTTTTGTTGTTGTTGTTGGATATATGTTTTTGGAAATTATTCTTCTATTTCATTTGTAAAATGTTGTTTGTCTGCTAGTTGTTTGTTGGTTTATTTGATAGTGCGATATGTATGTAAATATGTATTTGTGTGGGTCTTTAAATTTTAGGATTTATTTTCAATATCATAAAAATCCACAAGAAAATTACGACTATTTCATAAAAAAAAGAGTCCAATCAAATTGAATCAAAATGACTGCACATAAAAATTGATGTTTTGTGGATGTGTAATTCTGTTCTTTTTTTAACAAAATGTTATAGAGGAAAAAAATCACACATAAAACTATTTATATGTTCATTTAAATGTATCCAGATGAATAGTATTTATATCAATATACAATATAATTTTTATATTTAGTTAAATATTAATGAATTTTTGTTGATTATGCACATTTTTTGTGTGAGTTTTTGTGCAGAAAGCATTAAGGATCAAAGAAATTTCAAATTTAATATCGAATATTGTCTAAATTTTCATTTATGCCCAAAGCAATAAATTATTAAATAAACGGATTTTAAACTGTGTTTATCTTGTAATACATGAATAAAAAGTATTTATATATTTATAAATATAATTTTAATAATTATAATGCTATATATAACCCAGCAAAAACTTGGTAATGGCTTTATATTGTAACCACTTACCTTTTAACATACTTTTCAATGCCTACTACATTTCGTTCTGATTACGTAGAAGTAATCTAATAACGTCTTGTTAATAATGTGTTACATAAATACTTTCTAATTTGGTCGAAATGTTAAAAAAATCTTTTAAATAGAACAGTTTTTGAAGAAATCAAAAAGAACCCGGCACTGGTTCTCGTTATTCGATTCGACTACAATTTCACATCAGTTAATTTTAGTCACTGATGAACAAAATGAGACTCATCCAAACAAAAATATATTATTCAAGTGCTCCCATAGTAGCCATATGAATTTGGCGCTTTCGGATAGTTTAAGTTCAGTTCAATCAATCTTAGGAGTCGCGATATCACCTTGTGAATAGTAGGAAATTTAGTGCATATTCCAATATTTCGGATATTTTTGTTTTCGTATCCACAACTCGTTCTGCCCAAGCTGTTAAGAGAGTGTTGCTATTGAAGTTCCATAGTAGCGAGGATAGTACTCTGCCTTGTACTTTAAATTATTGTTTCTTGGGTCGGAACAAGGAATATTGACAGAATGGTGAATATAGATAGAACGATACATCAACGTTGCCAAACCATCCAATGCTATGTTAAAGCTGAAGCAATAGATTTTAACTCGAGCAGCCTGATAATACCCAATGACTGGAAAAAGGGTAAAGTCAATTATATCGGCCGATTTCTCTCCTGTAACCAGTCGCGAACGCTATTGAGGCGTTCATCCTCCCCCAGATGACTATTCATCTAACAGCAGCTCTTCACCAGCATGGATTCCGTAAGATGCACAGCACCACCTTAGCATTAATGACCACTCAGCTTAAATCTGCTGAGGTCTTGTGAAAGGACACTCGTAGTGGCGCTAAACTTGTCGACCTTTGATAAAGTCAAACATGCCACACTCTTTCCGGATATTCTGCAGTCTATCATGTTCAACAATTTGTAGAGATGGATTGTGAATTTTGTGAGTTTTCGGCAGTCGTTCGTTGAGTTTAGAGACAAATGTTCAAAAACTAGTAATGTTTAACAAACAGTACCAGAGGGCGGTGTCCAATTCCACTTACAGTTTAACTTCTACCTCTCAAAACTCCCTACACCTCCACAAGGTGTGGATGTAATATCATATGCGAACGATAGTTATCTCTGGGAAATACACAATTTCTTCACTGGACGTAACCAGAAGTTATTACTAGTGAAAAACTCTTTACCACCTGGACGAAGGAGGTAGACATGCAGTTACGCACAGATTGCGAAGTAGAAACAAGGCCCTCAATATTCAAGCCGGCAACACTTAGGCAATGGACAAAGAAACCTTGTTGGTTACCTATAAAACAATTGGCCTGTCAGTGGCCAATTATGCTGCTCCAATGTGGTCTCCTTCGCTGAGTAATACCCAGTCGAGAAATACTCAAATCTTGCAAAATGTTGCTCTACGAACTGCATGCAAATAACCTCGGAGCACCATCTACATGAGAAAACAAAGAGTAAAACCTTATATGTCGCTCAACCACACTACTGAGATGACTCTGTTCATTCGGCAACAGCACCTAGGGGACGAATTGGTAGTCCAAAACACTTATCATTTCAATAAACAAGACTTATTTCAGTTGCCACAAAGACCCACTGTGATCAATTGAGCATGTTTTAGAGTAAACTACAACATACTCAACCATGAAAGGAAAATTGCCGATACATTAAAGAAAGATCAGTGACTCCTCTTCTATCCTGCCAAAACATCACTCAGCACATCATAAGCGATCAAATCACTACAACAGTCAAATCCATCAATTAGACATCAGAAACTCCACATCCTGTATATACAATCTTTGCATTATTAGCTCAAATCCAACATTTTATTAATCCACAGTAATGCTTTGTAGTTTGTACCGCTCCTATCATCTGGGAGCGATAACAGAAATGTATCTTGAAAATTATATTTCACCGTGTATCAGTCTTTTAACCAAGCATACCCATCTATATACTGCGATTTTGTTTTCAACCATATCCATTACGTGGATCCCGAAAGAACCTAAACCAACTTACCAGCCCGGACAAGTCCTGTGGGCAACTGGCCACCCATAGTACCAGATTATGTGGTGCTCTGGTTAGACCTCTTTTCAATTCATGCAAGCACTAGGCCAGGCAGTGAATTGTAAACACCAGTTTATAGTCCCGGAAGGGGTACTGGTAGCACCTCTTTACCCCGGGATTCAATACAGCATGATTGGACATTACATCATGGAAACATGCTCCGGGGGGAGGCATGTAAGAATGTAAAACGTGTATACGAGGAGAGCATTCATATGTAATTCGCAAAAAGCAGCTTTGAACGACATTCACAGAGTCGCCATCAATACCGCTGGTTGCCGCATGAATGTTGTTCGTCGGGTTCGCCTGTCCTGCATGTGGTCAGGGTCACCATGATCTAACTGTCCTGCCAACCTAATTTTTTATGTATTTATGGACTTATCCTATAGAAGTAGCCATTTTTTTTGGCTTTAACCTTAATACATAACCCCCGGTTTGAAATTGTATAGTTTAAGCTGTTACAACAACAATAACGTTGCTTCAGGATATCAATAGAGTTGGATAATCTATTGTCACCGATTAGTACCTTCGCCTTCTTCTGTATGCTGTTGAGTAGCTCCGGCCCATATATGAAAGTTGTATTCCATTTTCGTTGACGTAAGTAGTAAGGCGATCAGATGTAGCGAATTATGTATTACACCGTCTTAAAAATTCGACATATTTGAATGATTCTTTTGTGACTTGGAGAATGTGTTTAGTGCAGCAGCATGAATTTATTGTAATTCAGTTCATGCTAGCGCATTTTCTGTAGATCTTCCCTTATGTAGACATTTTTGTCTGATGTGAACATGGTGTTATCTAATAGGAAACTCCATATACTTAGTGATACCAAATCAGCCATCAAATCCCTAGAAACTGTGTACACCATGTCGAAAATCAAGAATATCGATCTTCTTTTCAGGAAATAGTGAGCAATTCATGGGTTTCTCGGAAACTTTAGGGAAAGGCGAAAATACCCAACAAAGCAAATGAGTTTGGCTGCGATATCGGAATAAATCTGAAATATGTAAGTCGCCTAACTACAAAGGACTTCCGGCAAAAAGAAACTGTATGGCAACACAAATTTACTTGGATCTAAGCGTGTTTTGTCTCAGGTGGCTACCAATTTAACTACTGTTGCTGAGGTAATATCAAGCCAGATAAAACAGTAGCTTTCATGTGAACAAGTTTTAATTCTTCATCGTGTCATTAATGCGCTTATCACAATCCCTATAGCATAAGCTTAATTAATATGCATAAATCTATTTAATTGAAAACATTAAATGATTGAGCATAAAGTATTTTTTAAGATGCTAATACCCAGTAGTTAAACTTTAATAATCTATATTTATGGATGCATTTTAACAATAATTTCGCTTTTAAAATCTATATACTTAACTGGTATAAAAAAAATTATATAGAGATAAACATAAAATGTGACTTTAATATCAATTCACCCACATTATTAAACACAAGTATACATACATATGAACGTACGTACGTACGTACATATGTATATAAACGAAAGTATAATATTAAATGAATCTGTTCCATTTACTTTCTAATGTGGAAAATTTCTACTCTAGTTTCTATTTTTATTTTATTTCTACTTAAAATACTAACTCTTATACTAGATTCATATAAAAAAAACTTGCACATAAACCAATTGCACACAGAACAACGCGAAACTGTGGAAATTATTTATACCAAAACTCACTTTTATATCCCAAGTGGTTTTATTCGACTCGTAAGTCAACAACAGGAGCAGAGGAAGGAATGCAGGCTGCTGCCAGTGAATCAGCCACCCAGGCAGACAGAGGCAATGTTCATAAGTAAGTAAGTAACAGAGCAGGAACTAGAAAATATTACTGCATACTTTACTAGTAGCATTAGATGAATGATAATAATGCATACAACTTTCATATGTTCACTACATAAGTACATATACACTACTAGTACAATGTTGAAATATAAGGAAAAAAGAGTATTAAAAGGAATTGTATTATCCTTAAAGTATAGTTTTGATTTCCTTTTAAGCATAGTAATCTTATCTGTGTTTTATTATCCCAAGTCCAGAAACCCAAATATTGCTAACCTACAAATTATATCTTTAGGGCCACTCTTCATTCTAGAGCAATTTTCTTTCAGTGCTTCTTTCCATTCCTTTATTTAAGTGATAATTTCGACTTGTATCAGACTATTGCAGTCTGAAAAATGCATTGGTCAGTCTTAGCTTGATTTATTCTATTCTTATAGCTTTGCTTATGCTCATTAACCCCGAAGGAATTCTACTCCATGTCCATTAATTTGACAATGAGTGTTCTGCAGAATTGGGATTATTTTATCATCTCTTAACCATTTAACATCGTTATCAAGCTAACTATTTGGGAGTTTGGCAACTAGTTCAGTGTGGAGTTGTCAGTCCTCCCATTGGACGATTCTCAGGTGCCGGGTAGGGAAAACTTTGACAATTCGAAAAGAGTTGGTAAAGTATCTATACAAGCTAAGGCAATGGTCTAATATGCCTGCCATAGCTAGTTTAATCTTGAAATAACCCACAGTCCATACATTTTGGTAGCATAGATATGGTAAGTGGATAGGTGGAATAATAGCGACTGATACATTTCAAGTAAATGGTTAACCCCGTTTTTTAGACCGTGCCTCACCAACTTTCCTAATCCTAAACGATCCCCTCTTTCTCCCTTTCCTTCTCGCACACTTGTAAGGTTAAGAAGGCTGGTAGCTCTGTCGAGAACATTAATGGCTAGTCAGTGGTTGAAGAAGGCTGATCGCTCTTCTTTGATGCCATGGCACGGATCGGTTATAATCCAACCCTATCTCTATGAGTCATACAAAATCTTACGTGACACTCACACCGTTCTATTCTACGAGCGTAGTCCGCGGATGAAAACTGTCTCATCCCTCTCCAACTTCCCTAATCCAAAATAATCTCCTCTTTCTTCCATTCCATCTCTCCACTTGTAAGGATAGGGTGGCTGTGTCGAGAATGTGAATCAAGTGGTTGAAGAAGACTGGTAGCTTCTCTTCGATGCCATGGCATGGATCGGTTGTTATTCTATCCTATCTACATGAGTTAAACAACATATTAAGCGTTACACATGAGAATCATATGGAGAACACAAATAACAACAACAGAAACAAACAACCACAGGTTTTCACTAGTACGCCAGCAAATACCATGATTTAGGGAACTGACCTTTGTGATCACTGGAGTGATTGTATCGTCGACCAAGATTTCGAATCAAATCAAAACTCTGTATCTTGCTCTTTAGAAAATCTTACGGCTTTAAAAAATACACTCAGTCGCAAAGATTCCGCAAGGAAGGGTTTTGTGTACACCATTCTTTCAGTAACCTCAAATGTAGTGGACGAACCCACATCTGCTGGGCCTAAACGACAGCAACCGGAAGAGGAGCAACTCTATCAGCAATTCATCCAGCCGAAGACATCCAAAGCAAGAAACCAGGATAATCAACAGATCCAAGACAGAGGTTGCCAAAAACTCTCTTATTAGAGACATTGTTGACTGGAGCAACAGTGATGGTGAATACTCCTTAATTTAGCGAACAAGGAAGTGTTGCTCTTAGAGAATAGACGCTTTGAGATAAGCGATGACTACTGCTTATTCTATCGAATTTTTGATGCTTTTTTAATGTAGTCGGGTAACTCCATCTAATAACTCTTTGGAAGATCTGCATCTTACCTTAGTGTAATTGGGAATCTACTGCTTTAAACCCCCCTATACATTGGGGTATATAAGTAAAACAGTGTATTCATTCATATACATACAACCAATGGCATTTCTAAGTGCACCTTAAAAAGACTACACGGAAGATGTACGGTTTCCAAAACATTATTACTCCTTACTGTACAAAAAGTACGAGCACAAGCAGCCAACTTGGAAACACCAACAAATATACAAAGAAGACTGTTTGGAATTTAGTGTTGTATTTTGTTGAGCAATACATCTGTTTCATTTTCATTATACTAGTATGTAGCTAAACATTTGGTTGCAATGGTTGGAATGTGTTGGTGCTTGCTAAAATAGTTGGTAGATACTGTCATTGAGTTAGTGTATATTCATGAATCCTTATATGAATTCCTTGTAAATAAATGTATGTGCACGTGTAAGTGTTGTGTAAATGTAAGTAATATAGATTTCACTGAATGTCTTTATATATAGATATGTGGATATGTGTGTACTACTTAGTATATGAGCTTATCACCTGTATAGTGTTGATGCTAACACTTAAGGTGTGAGTTTCTGTTATACGAATAAATGTTGCCCAGCAGTTTTACAAGAAGTATATATCATTCATTATGTCTCCCCTAGTACCGTAGAGAGAAAGACTGTTCATACTTTAGTGGATCTTAGCAATCTATGGGATGTTAAAAATAGTTATTTAAGGCATGAAAATAACCAGAAATTCTACCTCAAAGTATCCTAAACTTATCTGTAAAATCACGCAACACCCACTCTAAACTGCAGGGCTATATGTAGTATGTATTAAATTGCGTGTATATTTTGACTGTATTCATAAGGAGCTGGAAATATGTATTTCTAAGCAACATTTAATATTTTACAATATGAAATTTAATCGGATTAAAATTGCGTATTTATGTTTGCACGTATGTAAATATATGTGTACATATGTTTGTTAAATCGTGGTATTAAACCAAGCAACTATCGTGTACTGTTTTTACATGTGTTTAGATAAGTATATGCGAAAATGTTTATAAAAGTGCGAGTATGGTGTTAGAAATCTAATGGCATACATACTTCATATTTAGACTATACATTAGTCTAGACTGTAGACTAGACTATAGTCCTGACTATAGACTAGTCTATAGACTAGACTATAGACTAGACTATAGATTAGACTATAGATTAGACTATAGATTAGACTATAGACTAGACTATAGACTGGATTATAGACTAGACTATAGACTAGACATAGACTAGACTATAGACCAGACTATAGACTAGACTATAGACCAGACTATAGACTAGACTATAGACTAGACTATAGACTAGACTATAGACTAGACTATAGACTAGACTATAGACTAGACTATAGACTAGACTATAGACTAGACTATAGACTAGACTATAGACTAGACTATAGACTAGACTACAGACTAGACTATAGACTAGACTATAGACTAGACTATACACTAGACTATAGACTAGACTATAGTCTAGACTATAGACTAGACTATAGACTAGACTATACACTAGACTATAGACTAGACTATAGACTAGACTATAGAGTAGACTATAGACTAGACTATAGACTAGAATATAGACTAGACTATAGACTAGACTATAGACTAGACTATAGACTAGAATATAGACTAGACTATAGACAAAACTATAGACAAGACTATATTCCTAACTATAGAGTAGACTATAGTTCTGACTATAGACTACACTATAGTCCTGACTATAGACTATACTATAGTCCAAACTATAGACTATACTATAGTCCTAACTATAGACTAGACTATAGTTCTGACTATAGACTAGACTATAGTTCTGACTATAGACTAGACTATAGTTCTGACTATAGACTAGACTATAGTTCTGACTATAGACTAGACTATAGTCCTGACTATAGACTATACTATAGTCCTGACTATAGACTATACTATAGTCCTGACTATAGACTATACTATAGTCCTGACTATAGACTATACTATAGTCCTGACTATAGACTATACTATAGTCCTGACTATAGACTATACTATAGTCCTGACTATAGACTAGACCAATTATTCCCCAATCTAACTCTAACAAGTGCGTGGATGTTGCCCAAATCGCTCTTTAATGATTGCTATTGTCTGTAAGTATTCGATAATCAAACTCCTGCCTTAATTCAACAAAAGCAGGACAATGGCAAAGGAGTTGTCCATTCCCTTTAGTAGAGGAATACCAGTGTTTAAAGAAGTGGCAGCCGTAGCTAGTATGTCTGCTCTTTGGTTGCCATGTATGTACTCATGATCAGGAACATACATACGTTAGAGTCGAAAGCCTCGTTATCTCTTCAAGTGATATACAAGTTAGGTAAGATCTTTCTAGGATATGATTTATAACTTAATCCAAAATTTTGGCATGATCATAGTTCTTATGCATCTATACATTTATGGGATTTAAAGGCATTCGCTGCTATATTCTTTGCCACAGTATCAGGGGGTGAGTATTGTGAACATTGACTTAATTGGAGTGGTTCCAAGTGCCACTGATGTCATTACTATCATGGTAGCTATAATGATACTAGACTAAACTATAGTCTAGTCTATCAGACGAAACTCTAGAATATAGACAAGATAATAATGCAGAATATAGTCCATAGTATAGTCTTTACTTCTTTAGTCAAGACTAAAGACTAAACTTTAGCGAATCGACAAAATTGAGGAGATATCGTATTATTATGAAGTTTGATATGCTGGTAAATTCGGAGCAATAACACGCCCACCTCCCATATAACCTAATATGTAAAGACGTTTCAATTTTCATAAGAATGCATTCCAAATTAGTGTTTGGTAGCGTATTTAACGATAAACCCGAATCGGTACAAGAACACACCCACCTCACAAACAAGCTACATGTTTCACCAGAATTTTTCACATGATATGTTAAGACCATGCTTAACAACCCTCGTACTTCTAGGTGTAAAATATGTTGTCAAACATTTTCTTTATAAATATTTGTTGTATTTATTTACCACATAATAATACAACCTGTTTTATTAAAATTCTTTTTTTTTTTTCTTAGCTTAAAATCCTTAAGAAAACTTTAAAGTTTATGTTTGTTTATGTAAATTTGTGTACACATGTATGTGGTTAATTTAATGTATGTACATTAGGTTTTAAAATGTATATTTACATTTATACATACTTACATACATAGGAAAATATAGACATATTTTCTAATAATTTTCTTTCAGTAAACATTTGTGGTCGGTTGTAAAGATTTATGCACTTTTCTGAAAATTAAATTCAATTTATGCATGTCTTGGGATTTAATTAATCAATAATTGTCATTGTCATGATTTGTTGAGTTAACAATATAGAATTTATGGAAAATAATTTTATTATTTAGTTATTAGTTATAGGTAAAAGTTAATTTATTACTTATAAAAGCCCTAAAGTAGGATTTTTTGTTGGTAGAAATTAATTTAATGTTCACACGGCATAACTATTCTTTTTAAATTGAAATAAATTTAAAAATTCTTAATACTTTAAGTTTTCTTTTATAAATTCTCTTTTCGCAAATAACATCTTATGCTCAGTGACCTATATTACAGTAAATGGCAGGACGAGAAGGAGTGAATAGTATAAGAATCCTTTGTAACATTTTCTTCTTTACAAAAGAAACAAAAACTCAATTTGAAGCTTAACAACATGTTTTATTTAAACTTTTATATACATATACATAGGTAAATGCATGTATTCATGAATGTGTACATATGTGTATGTACATTAGGGTAATATTTTAATAAAACTTAAACATATCCAGAATTTAATGTTTGAACTGTAAATATTTCAGTCGAATGTGATAACCATAACCCGATCCTTTATAAACAAATTAACTAATTTCTTCATTGTACATGCTTTGTATAAGAACTATTTCCAAAATAAGTTGAATTTTCAAAAATTTTACCATTTCTGTGAGCCAGCCTAATACATAGACACGTGTGTACCTTTACATTTATATGTTTTAAATAAAACGTACTAATATTAATTTAAAACTTTAATTAAATAAAATTACAACACTAGACAGGTAAGACTAGGGGTGTGAGTACACCTATATTTAAGTCGATAGATAAACAAACTTTGAATTAACAAAAAAAAACATATCTTAGAAAGCATAGAAATAGATACACATATACATACATACATGAAATAAACTCGTAGTCTTTTTATTTAAATTTTTCCAGCGAACTTTTATATTACCCAGCAAAACATATATTTATATATATATTTGAATGTAAAAACTTTCTTATTTATAGGTGAATTGGCCAAAGCCGATTACTGGATACAATATTGTATATTGAATTGGATGGTTATATGCAAATAACAGACATGCCCGATCGCATAACAGAAACAGGAATTATTGAGAAATGTGAGACATTGCCTCTAGATAGGAGATCAGGTACTATCGAAAATATTAAAGCAAATCATTCGAGTGATTTTTGACTCTTCTGCACGATTAAAATGATATATGCGCTCATTTTCTGATTATAAATGATACTTTCTTGGGGAGAAAATGGTACCCTAGCCGCGAACCTTCTAAAAGAGTCTTTTATGACTTCTTCTTCTAATCAGTTTTGACTCATTTCTGAATGTTTTTTGAATCTTTTTATAGCAACTTTTCAGTATTTTCTGTGTCATTTTAATGTCTTTTACAATTAAATACATTAATACAGAAAACAGTTTTTGATCTTCCGAGTAAGCGATATATAGTTACAAAGTAAACAATCATATTTCGAACACCTGGATGATATATTTATGATTGCTATACATTTTGTAGTTGAATTTTCAATCAATCAGTTTTAAATCATATATCGGGAGCATTTTCGAAACATTTTTTAAGCGTGCAACTTATTGATCACTTTTAAATCATCAAAGGGAGTCAAAAAAGACAAATTTTACTGATGAATCATCCAACAATATTCCAAATGCTAGCTGGGTATGTTGTCACGTCCCTGGATTTGTACCATTGCATTTGATTATGGAGAAAACGTATGTTATTGTAACATAGAATATATGTTCTCGGAGAGAATCCTTCATCAGGCTGGAAATTTTGTAAATTTACATCACTTAATCCTGTTTCGAATCGTACTGTTTTTGGATCAATGCTACACTACACCAATCCTCAGCCCTATTTTTGTACTGATAACTGATAAAAAATTATTAAAAGATTCATCATATGTCCTATGAAAGATGAGATACTTTACTTCCATATAGCTTTAAGTAGAAAGGGTATCCACTCAATTTAAGCGACTCACGTAGGTCCGCCTTAGCACAATTACCGTTGTGATGCCCTAGTGGTCGTATAAGTCCTCACCAGCCGGTTCGATTTACGAAAATTAACATGTTCTTTAGATTCATCCCAGATAATTTATCCAACCTGAGAGAATTTCAGAATTGTTTTCAGTGAATTTCGGACAATAGCAGAGAAGATGAGATATATGTGTATAGTATCCTCTTCCTCCTCATTATGACAACTTGCGTAGTAGTCATTGTAATCGAGAGCTATTCTACTGACATGATTGTCAATAATACAATGTCCACTTCATATCTGCTCCCTACGAAGACCTAATAATAACATTAACCTAGAGGCATCACATTGAGGCCAGTTTGACCTCGAAGTAAGACAGGTGGTTTCGCTAAACCACTTGATTTGAGACATTTCTTATAGTTCAGTTGATTCTTATAGGCGTCGATTTCATCATCAGTCCTCATCTCAACATTTCTGACATGTTCGTTAGCTATAGGTACAGTTTTTAAATCCAGGGATCTATAATAGCATTGTCATGTATTGATTCGCTATCTCATACGGAGATACTCGAAATTCTTGGGTTAACCTAGATGTTGTGGAGACGCCCGATAGATATCTGTTCGTATATACATATGCATATATCCACTGATACAGAAGTAATTTACCGCTCGTTTGATAGCTGCTATTTCTACTGTAAAACACTACATAAAAGTGGACCTGATTCCAAAATTTTCAATGTAAAAGCCATTACCAACCCTTCCATTCCTTTTGGAGTTAATGTAAACATTCGTTGGATGAGTGGGACTCTGATACAGAATTTTTCTTCGGAAACGGATAAGCTTTTATCGAATTGAGGTCTCGTAACGCTACAGTCAACCAGTTCATTATAGTTAGAAGAGCCTCCGTAGGCGTCTTCTTCATTGCTCTCCTGATGAGGATTGCAATGTTTCTTAGGGTGAGTTAAATGACAGCACAGCGAAGAGTACTTCGTATTACCTGCCACCACACTTTATCACTATAAATACCAATTGCATTGAAAATCCAATTGATACCTTTGGGGTTAATACCCAAGTGGGTACCAAATGCGCTCTTGCAAATATAGATAACTATATTAGTCTTAGTTAATCTATGTATATTGAATATTCATATTTCTGGACAATTTACCGTTCATTTCGAGGTTCTTTAAGTTATCATCCCAATTCTTAAAAGATTGCTGCTGATTGAATTCTTAAGTAAATTTTTTGCTGGGTTGTATTAAAAGAACATGTTGGCAAACAAATCCTCCCGTAAATAAATAACCAAAAAGTCAAAAACTCATCAAGGAAACGGAAACATTATGTCGATGCTTCTACTCCTACTACCACTTTTTCTTTCTTTTTACAATCTACTCATCTACTTTTTCTGTTGTTGTTTGCGTTGTGTTATCGTAAGTAGGAAGTACAACAAAGAAAACAGGGAACAGTAAGGATGTCAAAGGTCTAGATGACAAACTTTAATTTAATACGAAACGTGTGTTAAGAAATGTCATAGAGAGAAAGCTCAACAATATGTTTTTAGAAGGATATAAGAAGAACATGTGAGAAGAAGCGTTTACTAATATTTCCATGGGGTAACTGGAGTAAGTATGGGTTTCTATGTAAATTGTAAATTACTACTTTATTGTCAACAAATATCCGGTTGTTATTTAGACTTGTAGTTTACTTATACAAACATACTATGTATGTATATGTGCATTTAAATTTTGTATGAGTCATTGCCGAAATAGTTTTAAAATGATCCAATCTAAACCATTTGGAATAAAGTTTTACTGCATATGAAACTTTTTTAAGAAGTGTTTAAGACGATAAAGAAGAATCGGTACAACATCTTCAATGTTATAGTTGTCCTGCTCTCTAAGAGCACATACTTCAGGTATGAAGAGAAAGACTTTTTCATGATCTAGTCTAGATGTAGCTATAATGAATCAAATATAATTTGTTAGCAGTACCGGTTGATTCCCTCGAGAACCTGAATATTTGTAAGATCTCATATTAGGGAGTGATCCGTGTTATCACTAAACGACTAAAATTAAACTTGGCATGTAGGGCGATATCTGCTGATAAGGTCTTAGACAGTATTGGACTGAAAAGGGTCATAACTGAACATGTGATCTTTCAGTGCCAAGCTCTGAATCATCATTCGGTACCAACTATACGGGGTTAATGAAAAAGCTTGAATACATAAAGCTGACGAATGCTAAACAGTTTAATAGATAATGGACCCGCAAAAATCCTATGGGATGACCCAAGAAGAATAGGATCTGTAGTCCGTGATTAGTATGATTGTTGTTGTTGTAACAGGTTGGCTGTAACTGGATGTTCTTCCCTGGGGAAAAAACTTCCGGTTGATACAGCTGTTAGTGAGTTGACAATCTTTGGCCGATTGAGAATCGGGTCGTTCCGGAGCGGAGATCCAATTGTCGTGGGAACATAGTATGATGGTGGGTATTCTTAGTGGAAACTTCTATGGAACTACATCCAGGAAACATTGTCTGAACATTGGACGATAAATCCTTTCATAAATCTTTACAAATAATTTCCATAAAAATGACCACAAACGAGTCACTATAACGGTCTAAGTGTATTCTACTCAAATTTCTTTCGATATTTGTTTGTATTTCAATATTAAATTTGAATACCGTTTTAATGTATTTTATTACCATATTATTATAAAACTGATGACGAAAAATATAAATTTATTGAATCAATTAAATGTTTAACCCTGAACTTTTATTACACTTTTATGAGTTTATGTCTATAATCCGGGTATACTTTTAAAGTTTCCTTAGAGGGTAATAAAATTTCTTTATGTGGCAAAAAAAAAAAGAAACAAAATATTGAAAAATTTATATTACCATAATAATTGCTACACTGGAGGCTCATTTCCAATACTCACACACAGATAGACAACAATTCAAAACCATATGTAAAATTCAATACCAACGAGAGCAAAAAAAGGATAACGACACTTAAGTTTTATGGCTTAAAATAAACAATATTGTGGCAACAAGCATGAACAGTTATATATAACAACAAATGTGGTTAAATGTCACAAAAAACGATTTAAGGCAAAAAAAAAACTAAAAACGATTTAAATTGAATATTTGCATAAGTAGCTATAAATAATATTTCTTAAAGATTTCTTCTACTACCAATAAAATTTTGTGGTTTTTTTAAATTTAACCAACCAAAATCTTAAACAAATTGTTCGCTGTCAATTGTAAAGAAAAATTTTCAAAAACGCACTAAAGTTTTTAACACTCTTTCCTATCAAATGACTGTAATGACTTTTTATTCAACTGCAGATTGCTGCATAGTTTTCCACTTATCACTTGTTTCGTGTGAGTGTGTGTAAATGTTTATCAGCAACAACGATTTTTTGCGGTTAAATGGCCAATAGGCAGAGCAATAAGTCAACTCGTGTGTGCAACCAACAAATTCATGTTTTTCCTCTTCTTTTTTTGAATTGCAATAAATTGCACTAAATAAGAACATTGTTTGAAAACTCACACTCACACAGCCCAATACATGAAAATGTAATTCAAACATTCACAAATACATACGTATTTTTACAGTAACAATCCATAGTATTGAAAGTAACTCTGAGATTATATGGAAATAGTTAAAAACGTAAAAATAGTTAACAGTAAATTCAATAAATAAGAATATTATAACCAATATGTTGCTAGTACTCCGCAATATTGCTAATACTCTGCAGTCGATTTATGTCACTGTCATTCTAACACACATCTGTGAGACAAGATATCGAAGTGCTTTACCACAGGCTGAGCTTTTCACCATCGCACTTTGTATATCATAAACACTGGCGTCAATTTATGGTTCTGACAGCCCATGTAGAAGCACTTTGCTCAAATACTCGAGCTATCTAATCTCTCACCATTGCTGCCCCGTTGCTTAACTTCCGAGATGCAAAAACATTACTTCCGTTTACAACCACGCAGATGGCATCCGTTGAGTCGGCAACAGCACCTAGATACGTATTCGGTAGAAGAAGAATTCAATGGTATTACTTGTACACTTCTCATTCATTCGACACACCCATAGAGAACAACATCCGACATACTCACTCTAGGTTTACGGGTGGGGGAAGACCCGTATACCCCTACATTTGTCTCGTATCATATACATTTAACATGAACTCATTTCCATCGCTTAGTTCCACAGTCATACCGCTGTAGGGTATCTGTTGACTTCAGCAACAGCACCGAACTTATTCCGAATTATAGATTTCACCTTGCATCAGTTCTTTAATCGACATGCTCTTACCGCGAATTTGTGTTTAAACCACAGCCACCACGTGCACCCCGAAGGAAGCACCCCAATAAGCAGGACAAGACAAAGTCCGAAACTCTGCTCTGCGGGCTACCGGTCATTTCAAAGAGAGGCCAAGGATACATTTGATCATCACCAGTTTATGGTCCCGACCTCTTACCCACGAGATTGCAATCACACTAAGATGGGGTCTTTCATCAATGTAACATGCCCCGAGGGAACCGCCAGTGTATATAGTTTGCAATCGAAGGATTCACTATTAAGGACGACTTAGTTCAATGCGGTTCCCACCTATCATCCCTTTACATAAGCATGCTGCTTCTATTTGAGGTCTTTATCTGGTATACAGCTTTAAACCTTGCTATCCACTATCCATTACAAGGTCCCGGCTTTATATGGTGCAAAACTCTTGTAACTCCACTTCCACCAATATCTTTTCCCGATATGCCTGGTAGGAAATGAACGTTCTTTAGTAATTTCATTGATTCTTCCTTATCCTGCAGTCATCCATACCCATGTCATCGATCATAGATTCCGATTCCACGTCATTTCCACGTCATCTGTTCACAGAAAAGTTTCCAGGAGTCTTGTTTTGATATTCACCAATATCGTTTCTAAACTGCTAGGTGGGAAATAAGTGTCCTTTAGTAATTTCATTGGGTTCTCCATAACCTGAAGTCATCCATATCCATATCATCGATCATAGTTTTCGGTTCCACGTCATTTACACCATCTATCTGCTTTTATGTTTCTAAGAGTTTTGTTTGGTATTTCAAATGATTTTCAGTAAACTGATGTATTTTACGTCATGAAAAGTTTTTCCAAGCTTCCATGCGTTCTCTGTTACCCAGGGTTTCTCCTGTATAGATCATCACTCTCATATAGGACATCTATCCTTTAACAATTCAACCGCATCACTTGTGAATGTTTCTCTAGTGGCTTCTATATCCTCTCTTTACCAACATTGCGGAATTGTCTCGTACTAAACGGTTCCTAAATTATGCACTCAACTCTGTCCAACTGGATTTAAACTTATTCTGAAACTTAATCTGCTTCGGCGTTGTCGGAGATATCAGAGACTTCTTATGTAACCATGATTTGGGCACTCTTTTGATACTCTCCAACTCTGAATATCGTTTATAAGATTCCCTGAATATAAAGTTACGTCTCGCTCCGATGGAAGTTTATTTCGATGTGCTTAATCATGGCCCTTCGTTAAATTGACTTCTTGCGAGTTGCTAATTACCTCCTCGCTCTTAGGATTTGACTTGTTCAGGTCCCCTGTAGTGGTTAATAATACTGTAGGTACCGGTGTTGGATATTCGATTCATTATCAGTAAAAGATTTAACTACTCCATACCGCTTGTAGCGCTTAATAATACTGTGAACCTTCCCAATTTCGAAGATGACAACTTTAAAGGCTACTGCAACAGAAGATTTATACTTAATCTAACTTAACATAACTATACTTCTGACAAGGAACTCATGGATCAGAGCAATCTCGTCATTCAATAGGAAAGGTGTGTCCATATACTTTAAATTTTTCTTTCCACATTTTGGTTCCCGTTCTAAAGAATAGGATCTGTAGTTATAGCTTTCTCTATTCTAACCATAATCATTGAAATAACGGACCTGCTCTACAATTTTCTCCTCAATCAGTTCTATTTATCCATTCTTTTTTAATATGCTTATATTCTAATAACTTTTGATATGATGTCATGTCAAATAACGACCACTAAAAAATGTTAAATCAGTGGCTTCATTATTGTCATTTACTATCCAAAAAGTTCAAATTTTGATCTCTGCTGTTCCATCTGATTTTCATTCGTTACATTTTTCTTGTTGGTCGTCATTTTTGTTTAAATGTTGACATTTTTCCAATGATATTGTGACTGTATGTGTGTGTATGTTTGTATAAATGTTTGTGTATGGGTTCATTTATTAAGCAAAAGCGGAAAAACCACAGTCATTTGTAGCCACATTTACATGTAGCTTGCGGCTTATTGCATGTGATCGATTTGTCGTTATTCACGCCTATTTTACCGTTCAGCGATTTTCAATTGTGGTCGAGGTAGCAAAAATACTATTTAAAGAAAAATCAACACTGTAAAAACAACAACAATCGAACAATATAACAACTATACATGATGATGTACCGTTAATATGTTTTAAAAGATTTTCCGTTAACATCATAAATAAATAGTTGGTGGTTTTGATGCTGCACAGTGGTATAGGAAAATAAAAGAGGGAAATAATTCGGTAACTTCTAAACGGTTAATCCGATTTTAATGAAATTTGGTATGCACAAAAAGGAGGTGTTGTCGAGTTTAGGTTTTGAATTTGGACCTTATAGGCCAACCAGGGGCCCGGCGGGGGGTCCTCAAATTAGGACACCTCGGCTATGTTAAATTTTTAAAACGATCTTATTTCTTCATTTGAGTTCCGATTTAAAAAAAATTTCGTATATAGAATCTTCTCATCGAGCACTATAAAAAATGTCGTAGCAGTAAATTATCTCTTATAGTTTAGGATATATTCGCATTTGAAAATTAAAATTTTAAAATTTTTACCGTCCTTACTTTAGTTTTTTGATAATAGCGGGTTTAAATATTCCCGATTTTCGCCATTTTTTTTTTTATTCGCTTAACAACAAGTCTATATATCAAGCTGTGAAAGAATTATGTAAAAATCATGACTGAGTCCAAAGTTATAGGCATTTTAATTTAAAAAATTTAAAAAAGGCGATTTTTTGCCATTTTTTTGGGAAAAAAGTATCTTTTTCTTTTTAAGTTATCTAAAAAGTTTCTAAGAAGATGTATATAGAATTTATACTTTTTGAAAAGCTGACTTTACATAAAATACGATAAATGAAACAAAACCTAAAAATTTTTGATACCGAGGGGACCAGGTCCATCCAAAAAACCCTATTTTTTTATAGAAAATTCAATTTTGAGCATAAATTCTCAAATCGCATAGTCGATATCAAATTATAGTGACCTGTTTTATATGACCCAATATGTTCTTAATCATTTTGTAACGGGTTTCGATAACCCCGCCCCTGGTATGGATATAATAGGCAAAAAACCAAAAAATCCCATTTTTGGGATTTTTTAAAACTTTTTTGGGAATTCCGGGATTTCTAATAAGAAAATTCGAACTTTTTATTTAATTTTAGATTTTGAGTAAACAAATCTACCTAACTGTAAAATTTCATCAAAAAATATTCATAAATAAAATTTTTATTGCAATTTGAAAAATTTGTATCTTCGCAAAAACTGAATAAAAACATTTTTTAATTTTTTTTAAAAAAGTATTCCGCGAATTTTTTAATTTTCAAAAATTATATACAGTTTTGAAAAATAGACAAAATTACCTTTCCATTGATATATAACATGCCTACCTAATGTTTTTTAAGTGACAAATTAATTAGGGAAAACTCAACATCTTTTAGAGAATTTACCTAGTACTATTATTTTCATCCATACATTTGTTAGGCATGTTTTACTACCTAAATTTTTATGAATTTTTACAGCCACTTTTTACGATTAATCTTTTATTCTTTATCCCTAAAAAAAATTAACAAGTATTTATTTTATATAAAAATAGTCTTTATTTATTTTTTTTTTTTATAAATTAATATAATTTTGTAAAATAATCGGTATCACAGTAGTCCATATCTAAAAGATAAAGTAAATCTTTAAATTCATGAATATTTTCAAATGCTAACGTTTTGTAGCAAATCCAACGTTTCCTTATAGTAGATAAAACAGGATCAGAAGATAGAATTAGATTATTAAAAATATCTTCATTTTGAGACTGCCTAGAACACTTCCTTGAGCTAAACTGATGAATATGCTTAAAGTCTCTATTCCTCGATTCTTGGGGTTCTTCTGTAAGCTCTCCTAAAGGCAGAATATTATGTTCTATGATGACCTTTCCATGACATAATATCTTGTGAACTGTAGGTGTCATTTCTTTCCAGGGATATAATTCCAAAAGTAATTTAGAAACTTTTGTAGAATACTCTCCAAATTTTGTTGCGTTCACTTTATGCTTGCTATTTATCGCCATTAGAATAATATTGACCTTTTGCAGTAAATCCATACTAATTCCGGTTATTTCGGAAGTAGTTTCAAAATGTTTAAAAAAACGTCTAGCGGTATTACCATCGTTTGTGCTTCCATATCCTGTGAGTGGTTTATCAATATTTAATCCCATCCGCTTTTTAAATTCCTCTTGAATTCTTCGTTTCTCACTGGCTCTCATTTCCATTAACTCCTTATTGTTATTTGCACTTTTGTTTGCATTTTCCGGTATGCTTCTGTACTTTAAATCATATGCTAAATGTAGAAAATGTTCCAGAAATCGTATGCGAGCATGTAGGGGGGATATTCCAAATTGTAATGTTTCCTCATTTATTGATCTTTGCTTGGAAATATTCGAAAATTCTGATTTTTTATCACCACATATGTAGCAGTACCAAGTAGATGATGTTCCTGTAATGGCATTTCCAACTTTCCCATCAATCATTGTAAGTTTTAAATCATAGGACATGTTAAACGAATAATTTTCTATTTCGATTGTTATAGGTTCCAAGTTTTTAATTTCTGCTTCAATACGATTTATCAAATCTTGCGTTGTTGTTTTGGATTCCTTTATATACTCAAAGCTTATTGGCCTACAAAAAGCTTTGGATCCTGGAGTCGAATTCTTCCAAATATCATCGAAACTGGTTGATGGAGAATCGCTGTCAGCATACTTTCGAATTCTTAATGGAACTAGCGATGCCATAAATACACTTTTATACTCGGAAGATGATTCACTTGTGTTGATTTGTTTATATTCCGAGAGTGCTGATAATCCATCACATCCCCACTTACAAATGAGTTGAAGATCACAAGAATTTATTTTTTTTAGTTGGTCTGAAGAAAAGTCAGAAGCAATCCTTAAAGCAGTATTTTCGAGTAGAGCGCCGAGTCCAATAACAGCCTTCCGATCAGTTATTTCAATAGGAGGTGGTATAATGCTTTTCTTCTTTTCATTTATTTTGTCATATGATGGTAAAACATCCACTCCTTTTTCAGATAGCGCCTTTCTTAACGTTATGTAGTTATCACGACTTAATCCCAGCTGCAACATAAGCGCAATAGCTTCTTCCTCAGTGAACGTTGTATCAGATGATGGTGTGGGTATACTCTTTACAATTCTTTTCAGTCGTCTTGGTGATGCGGTTGGAAGAATATTTGCAATTTTTATGGCATCCAAAGGCTGTTTTTCTTTTCTTAACATTGCTTTAAAAGTGTCCGAAACTTCTTCGTTAGATAAGGTTTCTAGTGAAGTTGATAACCTTTTCCTCTTAGATTTTGAGCTCAAATCCTCATACTGCTTACAGGGAGCACCAACAGTTGATACGCAAATAGCAACTTCTACACATTCATCCAGCCAATCAGAAAATTTCGATCGAAATTTAGCAATGGAATACCGAACACTCTTCAGTTTTATATCAACTGATTTTATAAAATTTTCAATTTTACATATATCAGTTTTATCCACTTTATTTTTATGTGCAGTTTCAATATATTTCAATAAGAAGTTCACTTTATCTTGAAAAGGAGCTGAAGAGTGTTCAAATAAAATGGAGCACAAATCATTTTTTTTTAGTACGATCGCCATGGTTAGAAAATTACAAATAATTACAAACAGATATAAACCTGTCTTATATATTAATTACAGGTACTTAAATTAAATTATTTTTTAAAGGGTTATGATATTCTACCTAATATGTCTAACGTATCCTTATGTAATGAATTTTTCCTCAATAGGTCACTTTAATAAGCTACCTATTAAAGTGACCTATAGGGGTAAAAATCATTACAGTTTAAAAAATAATACCTGAAAATTTTTTAATATATGTAACAAATTTAAGAGTTAACGTTATGGATGAAAATAATAGTGCTAGGTAAATTTTCTAAAAGATGTTGAGTTTTCCCTAATTAATTTGTCACTTAAAAAACATTAGGTAGGCATGTTATATATCAATGGAAAGATAATTTTGTCTATTTTTCAAAACTGTATATAATTTTTGAAAATTAAAAAATTCGCGGAATACTTTTTTTAAAAAAATTAAAAAATGTTTTTTATTCAGTTTTTGCGAAGATACAAATTTTTCAAATTGCAATAAAAATTTTATTTATGAATATTTTTTGATGAAATTTTACAGTTAGGTAGATTTTTTTACTCAAAATCTAAAATTAAATAAAAAGTTCGAATTTTCTTATTAGAAATCCCGGAATTCCCAAAAAAGTTTTAAAAAATCCCAAAATGGGATTTTTTGGTTTTTTGCCTATTATATCCATACCAGGGGCGGGGTTATCGAAACCCGTTACAAAATGATTAAGAACATATTGGGTCATATAAAACAGGTCACTATAATTTGATATCGACTATGCGATTTGAGAATTTATGCTCAAAATTGAATTTTCTATAAAAAAATAGGGTTTTTTGGATGGACCTGGTCCCCTCGGTATCAAAAATTTTTAGGTTTTGTTTCATTTATCGTATTTTATGTAAAGTCAGCTTTTCAAAAAGTATAAATTCTATATACATCTTCTTAGAAACTTTTTAGATAACTTAAAAAGAAAAAGATACTTTTTTCCCAAAAAAATGGCAAAAAATCGCCTTTTTTTAATTTTTTAAATTAAAATGCCTATAACTTTGGACTCAGTCATGATTTTTACATAATTCTTTCACAGCTTGATATATAAACTTGTTGTTAAGCGAATAAAAAAAGAAATGGCGAAAATCGGGAATATTTGGACCCGCTATTATCAAAAAACTAAAGTAAGAACGGTAAAAATTTTAAAATTTTAATTTTCAAATGCGAATATCTCCTAAACTATAAGAGATAATTTACTATGACGACATTTTTTATAGTGCTCGATGAGGAGATTCTATATACGAAATTTTTTTTAAATCGGAACTCAAATGAAGAAATAGGATCGTTTTAAAAATTTAACATAGCCGAGGTGTCCTAATTTGAGGACCCCCCGCCGGGCCCCTGGTTGGCCTATAAGGTCCAAATTCAAAACCTAAACTCGACAACACCTCCTCTTTGTGCATACCAAATTTCATTAAAATCGGATTAACCGTTTAGAAGTTACCGAATTATTTCCCTCTTTTTTTTTTCCTATACCACTGTGTGCTGCTGTATGAGTAAAAATTCTATGTGAACTAATTTTGACAGTTGTGACATTAAGAGATAAAGCTGCACGAATTAAAATACAGCAATTTGAAATAAGTACAAAAATCGAGGAGAAAGCTAATGTTTGTGCGCCTCTTTTCACGGAAAATGTTTATTGGAAACACAAAAACCTTATAAAGTATTATCACCCGATGTTCAGAAATTTAGTTTCTTGGAGTTAATTCCTAAGAATTTTCTAATCAGTGTTAGTGTGGGATGTTACATCCGTAATAATACTACTCACAAGATATTTGGATCTAGTTTCGTCAAAAGACTGAAAATGGCAAAGACAGTGCTCCAGAATTTCACTGTCCTTTCTTCATTCGTTAGAATCCGCACGTGCTATTTTGTATAGCTGTGCCCGTAATCCTGTGTGTCCACGTATACTATCTTAAGACTTGCTCATTTTAAGGAGTCTTTTCGTTCTGCTCACGTTAGGGTCACCCCAGAGGATCTTTGTGGTTCCATTCACCGTTTCATATTCCAAAAGGCCTTATGAATTCTCACACTCATATTTTTATACCCACCATCAAAAAAGTTGGGGGTTATACATATTGATTTTGTCATTCCGTTTGTAACACATCGAAGTAGTTATTGATCATAGACCCACAAATGTATATATTCCGGGTCCTTATTAAATTCTAAGACGATCTAGTCATGTCTGTCTATCTGTCTGTTGAAAGTACGATCGAGTCCGAACAAAAAAAAACTTTATAATTGAAATTTTCCACAAATATTTCCTATAGCTATTAATAATTGATAATGGGCTATTTCGGTCCACGTTATCGCATAGCCCCCCTACAAGTGGCCTCCCGAAAAACTGCTTTTACTACTATAAAACTATTCTAAAGATTGGATAAGAGTATCAGTGTGCACGTTATTGAAGTCATCTTCGATATCAATCTTCGATATCAATATACACTGGCGTGTATATAGTTTGCTATCGAAGAATTCACATATAGTGGACATCGTTTAATGCGGTTTCCATCGATCGTCCCTTTACCTAAGCATGCCGTTGTAAGGTTTAAAGTGGGAAGCACATAAGGTCGATAGGACTTAGGTGTCACGGGTTTGGGTATAAATATTTAAATTGAAAGCATACAGTGAAACCAACAGAAACCTGTCTCATCTCTATCTGCAAAAGTGCCGGGAAAATACCATCCGGTCCTGCAGCTTTATAGGGTATTAGCTTCCCCAATATCGCTTCATCTATAGTACCCGATATACCAGGTGGGAAATGAAAGTCCATTAGGGATTTTATTGTCTCTTCAATATACTCCAGATTTCGGCCCATGTCATCGATCATAGAGTCCGGTTGGACATTAGTTTTGGATGCAAATTTGTTTATCTTCGATTCTTCATTTACGCTATCTACCAGTTCACAGAAAAGTTTGCCGCTATAGTCTCAACTATAGATAGACTATAGTCTCAACTATAGATAGACCTTAGTCTCAACTACAGATAGCCTATAGTCTCAACTATGGAGAGACTATAGTCTCAACTATAGACAGACTGTAGTGTCGACTATAGTCAGACTATAGTCTCAACTATAGACAGACTGTAGTGTCGACTATAGTCAGACTATAGTCTCAACTATAGAAAGACTATAGACTCAACTATAGAGAGACTATAGGCTCAACTTTAGACATACCTACTATAGACTCAACTATAGACATACTTCTTATAGTAGCAATAACTACGTTACTAATCCTAATATACTGCGATCTTTTGCTATTCCTGCTTCATGCACATGTCATCGATCATATATTCCTGTTGGACATTAGTTTTGGATACGAATTTGTTTATCTTCAATTCTTCATTTATGTTATCTACCAGTTCACAGAAAAGTTTCCCACAGTCTCGAACAATTACTACGTTACTTATCCTAGTATACTGCGATCTTTTGACTGCGTGCCCTATTAAATAGTTTGCGAAGTGTTTACCCAGGATTTCTCATGGGTAGATATCCGCTCTCGCAGAGGGCAACTGTCCTCGAAAGATTCAATCATGGCACTTGTGAACGTTTCTATTATGCTGAATCTTATATATTGATGTTCTGAAAAGCAGTGCTCGTCTGAACCTGTCCAACTTTTGAATTTTGTCTCTAAGCTCTTCTGAACATATCTTTGTATCTAATACTTCTCTCTGATTCTATTTTCTTACTTCTTCGTTGTGCCTCTTCAACCAATTTCGTTAGATTCGTCGTTGGAGGTAGTATCGGAGAATCGAAGGCCAGGTAAACAGATGCTAGGTGTATGTTGTCATGACCTTTTTTCCGCACCTTTGCATCCTATGTTGACAATCCTGTTGAGAGGAGAAAACATATGTTAGTGTGACATAACATACATGTTCTCGGGCGAGACCCTTGGAAATTTATGTGATTTAATCCAGGTGACTTGTTTCGAATTAAACAGGAACTACTTATGGGTAATAGAAGAAACAGATCTCAAGTGATTCTTTAATAAATATTACTTGTAAAATCTAAGGTTTTTAAAATTTGTTTCTATAATACATACAGCTAATATTCCAAATTCCAACTGGTCAAACACATTAAATTTTTTTGTAGTCTGCCTTAATTTTCAACTATTAACACAAAGTTTTGATAAGTATTTTCTTTTATCCAACTTTTTATTGTACATGTAATATTAAGCAGAACAAGCCTATTTTTTATGCAAAACTAAAACCCAAGAAAACAAATTCTTGTTATAGCCCTCTTTGTTTTAATGTTCAAAATAATCAGGTGTTTTAAAGGTTTTTCTTGTTTTGTATATTTCATTTCTTTAGCATCTAAGTTTTACGAACTTCAACTTGTACCAGACTAAACTTTTTATGCCAAAAAAATAAAACACAAAATAAAACCAAAGTCAAAATCAAATCAGTTTTCGCTCAAGAAAAAAGGTTAGAAGTCAAACTAATACAAAGCAATAAGTTTTTGCGTTTTTTTTTTCTATTTACAAGCAGGATTATTATTCTAACAACGATTAACTGGGTATAGATTTCAAATTGAAATTTTCGTTTTTTTATGTGTTCCAAAACTTTTCTATCCACTAATTAAAAACGTTAAATGTCACAGTTTTTCTTGTCCAATTAAATATTCATTAGTAAATATGTATTTTCAACAATTTGTTGTTAAACATGCCACACTTAAGTAAGTATTTTCTCTTTTACTTCCTTTATTTGACAAATATTATTCTATTAGTGTAGCATAACACGGACACTTGTGTTTATAAAATAAAAGAAATAATGTTCAGTACTTTTCTTCTCTTGTTTCGTGTTGTTTTGGGGTTTTTTCATCATATATATTTTTTTGCTGTTTCCATTATAAACAACTATGTAAACTTTTATTGCGTTTTAAAAGTTTATTTCCGCTTCAGTTCTTCAAATAAGCCAAAAGAACACTTGAAGTCTCTTAGAAAAATAATTCAGACACTCACATACAAATAAAAATAAATTCGCACACGATAAGAATTGAAATAACCCATCAGTTTGCAGGGTTTGGGTGTCTCGGTATGGGGGGTAAAGATTACACAATTATTTGTAATGTACAATTGACCAATTACAATTATTTGTAATGTGTAATTGACCAATTACCAATTACATTTACTATCACTTATAATTGAAGTTTTGCCAATTTGAATTACTTGTACTTAATATGTAATTGTAAATTACAATTACATTTGAATTACATTGCAAGTAATAGCAACTGGCAAAACTTCAATTATAATTACAAGTAATTGTAATTGACCAAACACAGCCTCGGTGGACTAGTTGGTAGTATATTAGTTTTATCAGACTGGGAGAAGAGGGTTCGTTTCCCACTGAAGCCTCTGATATGATTCAGTTCTTCTCTTTGTCACTCTTCGTCTAACTTTATCACTCTTCTCTTTGATTTAAATCTGAATTTCGTAAATAAGGAATGCACCACTTACTTAATTCACCAGCAGTAATCTATAGCAGAGTCAGTTGTCCATTTGCAGTCAATATGAAAAGTGACAATTGTCAATTGACTTTCTCCTGTTCCCCTGAAGTCGTTTCTATAAACAAAAGTAACGTTAATTTCGAATAACCACTAAGAACTGCTGGATTAGTTCAAAAAGTACCTCGAAAAAAAAAACTCCTCAGTAGACTGTCTCGTTGACTTTGGTTCATATTTTCAATGTTAAAAGTCAACAGCACATACAAGTATAGAAATCCATATAACATCCATATACGTAGTCGTACAATCATACATACATTCGAATCCATATGAAATTTAGCAAAAACACATAAAAATTTGTCTAGTTGAGTAATGTAAGGAAATGATGTCTTCATTTGTAAGTTTTTAATGTGGATTTGATTCAACGTGGATCAATTTAGAATTGCTGCAGAATGAAACCGATCCTCGGCCTTTGCTTTGAATGATTTGACATGGGGTCGAATCAGAGCACCACATAATCTAGTCCTGGCTGGTTACTTGGTTGGTTGAGCTTCCTTCGGGATCCTTATTTGGTTTAAAACCAAATTCGCTGGAAGGAGTGAATGATTGATACACGATGAAATATAAATTTTCGGGATAAGTATCTGTTAACGCTCCTAGTTTCTAGGAGCGGTAGAAACCACAGGGTAAGTCTGTGGATTAATAAAATGTTGCATTTGAGCTTATAATGCAAATATTGGATATGCGTTGGTGTGCGTTGTTAGATCGGATACTTGTATCTTATGGACGAGAAGAATTTTGAGTTGTATCATGTGTTGTGTGGCGGAGGATTTTATTGAGAAGATGGCGGAGTTGCTAGTACCTAAATCTTTAATTTATCGGAGATTTTCGTTCATGGGTGTGTGTTTTGGAGTTTACTCCAAACATGCTCGACTTATCACAGCAGGTCCTTGTGGTCACTGGAATAAGTCTGGCTCATTAAATATAGAGCTGTATTTTCAGACCACCAATTAAGTCCCTAGGTGCTGCGAAACAACAGAGCCATCACAGTAGTGTGGTTGGGCGAATTTAAGAGGTCCAGGAATACACTGGGGTGATGAAGAGAATGTTTGTAGGGGCATGGCATTCCTTATAGCATCAGTAGGGTGTTTTCACCTGAATTGGGTCCTTTTATCGACTCTAACTAGAGATTGCTTTTTCCTTAGTCAGTGTTAGATTTATGTTGACTCATGACACCTGTCAGTCCCCAACGGGGCTACTATGACAAGAGATTGAATAGCTCGATCATTAGAGCAAAGTGCTTGTTCATGAACTGGCAAAATAATCGGCAAAAATTGGCGTGTAAGATACACAATTTGGCGGTGGTGAGTCATCAAAGAAGCTCACCCAGTGGTTGAAAAAGACCATCGTGAAATAGGTAGATGGCTTTTATGCATCCCGTTAAGTCTGCATAGAAGGTGTAGGAATCGCTGCTTTTTGAGGGCAGCGAAAACGAACGAAAAGGCCAACTATATGAAATAAGGCCAACACGACAGGTGTTCATTCATTTCATTCTATGATTTCAGGCACTTATCTTGTAATTGAAAATAATATCTGCTTTTACATAGTATGTCAGATAGGCACTCAACTATATACAATGATAGTTACAGAATATCTATAGGTTCCAGTGCAATATATGGGCTATAGAATGTGAAGTAGAGGGAGATAAGGTAAACATTTATCCACAGAGAAAAGTCAGAGAAGAAGCCGTACTTTTCACTAGATCCTCCAGGGAAGCGGAAATCGAAAAGGAAAAGCATTCCAAAGATTCTTGCCATGCTTCTGAAAGATTTCGTAAGCTAGCAATGGTCAGACATTAGATATCTCAAGTACTCGGGCAAAGTTCTTATATCGGGTCGGGAACACAGGACTATGTTCTAAAATGTCTACCAGCTGAGGAAAATTTGTCTAAATGAGGTTATTTTTTGAAACTGTTAACGCGTGATAAATTAACCATTCTTAGTTTGACGAAAATGCTTCGAAAAAGTGTTTTCATATACCCCAGACCTTCATATTGAACATAATGGACTAATTGGCATGAGATAAAACAGAACTCTAGTTGTCTCTTGTTGCCACATGCTAAATTTCCAAAATGATTTGTATCTATATAACATTCAAAAGTATCTTGATACTCATTGCTCTTGATAGGAATTCGATATGATATAGGTAAGTATCCGCTGAGTTAGTGGTTGGCGTTCTAGTCTGTTTGACCGGAGGCCATGAATTAGATTCCCACAAGAGACGACGGTAATGAAGCTCACAACAGGTTCGATGGAGTCCTAAATATATTTCTTCTCCTTTAAACCAACTAACCACCAGGTTCTGTATTATCGGACGCATGTTGTTTGGGCTAGACAGGTAATGAAGAAGAGTCGGTGCAGCACATTCTTTCGCTCGAATAATATATTTAATGGTCTTCCATCTTTAATTTCGACCTGTCCTGTAAAAATTTCATTCATTCAGAAATAAATGTTATCCGAAAGGAAAATTAAATAATATAATGAAGACTAATGCCGAAGTTGGAAAGATTTCAATAAAACCTCTCAATGTATGGTTTAGCAAAGATTCGTTCTGATAGCTCCAACTCCTCTGTAACTGGAGTAGGTACACTTCAGTTTAATTTTATTTAAGTAAATTTACAAACTAACCAACGAAACGAACTTAAACAGAACAACAGACATAAAACTGAAAAACATTATCCCACGCGACACTCTTCAAAAACTTTTTCTCAAACTAAGAATCAATTTCCGCTCGGGGACAAAGATTATGTGTGTGTGTGTGAGTATGTGAGAGAGTTTCAAACGCATATACACACAAAGCTAAGACAAGTAAGAGCTTATATTCGGGTATGCAAGACCATAGGATAACCTACAAGATAAGCTTCAGAATGGAGCTCATAATCACAAAAATAGTTTATATTGTTTTTATGATTTATAAACTGTGCTTCGAAGGAGAGCTCTATATGGGGGCTTAGGTTAGTTTTCTTTAAGCCAATTTCATATCGAGACTAATACATATTTATTAGCCCATAATTAACATTCTGAAGGATATCATATATGAGATCTAGATTCGATTTTAAACCATAGTTTCATTATGTTTTTTTGGACACTCAACAAAGCGTTAAAACGATATTGCGCGAGAACATGAGTATCGGGGTAGTTGAAATCATGTTCCTATTTCTGGATATTACAATTATCAACCTTGACATTAAAATGATGTAGGGTGTAGTTATAAGGAAGTATGTTTGTAGCTGTGAGATAATATGTGTGAATTTACAACCACAGGAATGTCAATATGAATGTTATAGAAACACCAACATTGCGTGTACAACTTGTACTTGCCACTATTTGTGGCAAAACCCTACTCTCAGCCTGTCTGTGTCGTGTACAAAAGTTTTGATTTAAAATGAACTTGAATGTGTGATTAAAAACCCTGCTCCCACACTAAACTACAACAACAACAACAAAACTTTAATGTTCATGTGTCATTTATGAACTCAAGACCAAAAAAAAAATAGCAACAACAAATTAAAGAAAACAATAAAAAGAAGCCGAACTAAAAGATGAATTAGTTTTGTTTCTGGTTCAGTTGGTTTTTTCTCTAGATTTTGCCAACTTTTATCTTGATTTTTCAATACGTTGTAGAGATTGCGTGATTGATGATTGGTTAAAGTAACAACAACAACAGCAATATGAACAACATTTGGTGTAACTTTTTACTCTACAACACACTTGACTTCAACGATTAAATGCTTGGTTGTATTTTTTTGCAATTTATGTTGAAAACTCTCTTCAAGTATTTGAAAGTTGAGTTCAGTTCGGTTTGAAGTTTGTTGAAAAGATTAAATCAATTATGTGCACTTATTGTCTTTAACATAACCACACGTTAAAGAACACAAACACTTAAACTCCAATGAAAACTGATGGATGGTAGCGCACAGACTTTGCAAATTGTTGCATGAGAGATAAGACAACAATCTTTTGCATTTTGTTTCCTTGAGTTCTTTTTGCTTCTGTATTTCATCAGTTTTATGTTATATGTTCGTTTAATGCAAAATTGATGAATGAATGCACGTTAATCAAGTTAAACGATTCAATGATTTTGTAAAACTTTGAGCAAATGAAAAACAAACTTGTTAAACCGTATGCATGTTAATGCAACGATCAAGTTTAAAGTTTATGTAAGTCTTGTTAACATTTCCAACTCTTTAATTAACAAATAAGTTAATTAATTTAGTAAAGTTGCATCATGTAACTTTATTTTGTAATTACTATTGTGGTAATTAAGTAAAATTATAGAATGTTGCAATGGTACGTACTTTTCTCTAATTATAAACAAGAGTCCTTTTCGACCGATTTCGAATGTTTCACTTAATTCAACATTGTTCATAAAGGATAGGGAAAGGACTGAAGTCTATTGCTAATATCTGGTACTAGAAATGGACCATATCAGTCCAAACCAAAAGAAGATAAGGTATAAGTACTCATAAAGGAAAGGGATCCAAAGGATTGAAGTTTATTGCTAATATCTGGCATTAGGAATGGACCATATCAGTCCAAACCAAAAGAAGATAAGGTTAGGGTACTCCGAATACCCCTAATATTGCGAAATTCTTGGGAACAAGTTGCCCATTGCCAATACCCTTAAAATTTTAGCTTTTTAATTTGAATGATCTTCTGAATCATTTAGTTTCCCAAAGAACCAAACCAATTTGAGACAGTCCAGATTGTGGAAGAACGTTGTAACAAGAAATCTTAGTCTGCGCCCTTGTCTTCTTCATACTCACTATTACGTGGGTAGCCCGTCTTAACGAATTTCTATCTATAGTCAAGAGTATCAAGGTATCTTTATATGAAAGACAGCAACATGTTCAATAACTCGACTAGGATAATATGAGCATTCTTTTGGAGTTTCAGTTTCATTTACCCGAAAACGATCATGCTTTGAACTCGACAGAGTGTCGTGAGAGTTGAAGCGGAGAGTGAATATAATTAAAAAGGATTTGGAACCTTATTACATTGGGAATAATGAAACTGTGGGTAGAACCACACGTGCACATCTATGCGGATTCAGACGAATGAAGAGCATGTGGAGAAGGCAGTGAAACTCTGGAGCATTTTCTTTGCTGCAAGTATTTTGAAGTGATGTTATTTCGGAAATAACATTCCTCACTAACACTGATTTTAAAATTCTTAGGAATTTCGTCCAGGAAACTGAGTTTCTGAACATTGAAAAAAGAAAAATACATTCAGTGAACATTTTTTCATGAAAAGGAGCCCACAACAGGCTCGATAGTGGCCTAGGTGTATTTTTTCGGATTTGATGTAGTATAGATCCTCCTATAGATCAACCTAATCTATGATAAGTTTGGTATGAATATACTCTGACAAAGAAGGGAATTTCTATGGTGTCATCTGAATAAGATGCCTTAGATCCAGAACCATTTAATCTAAATCACTTTTAATTTATCATACACATTTATTCTACGTATACGGGTAAAGGGCGTACTATTCATTTAACACCAACACATTTCCAACGCTTAGACAGGGACCTGTTGTCTTTTTCGGCAACAACAATGAACTTATCTCGAAATATAGATTTACCATCCATCAGTCCTTAAACCAACATTAGTTTCCCGAGTGTCACATTGTGGTACTTGGAAAGTGACCTTTCCAATAACCGACACAAGATAAAGTCCAAAACTCTGCCCTGCTTTCTACCAATTCCCTTAAGATAGGTTCTTTATTTCGACCGCAGGTCAAATTATTTCAAGAAAATGCTGAGGACTTATATAACAATACCAGTTTATAGTCAAGGTAGACTGGAGTTACTGGTAGCATATCTTTTACTTCGGGATTGCAATCACACCAAGATGGGGGAATCTGCATGAAGGTAATATCCCTTGGGGGGATTCAAAACAACAACATGTATTAATGTTGCATTTAAAGGATTAGAGTCCACCATGGACTGATTCCTAGATATCACTTAGGTTAGGTTGTGATACCCTTAAAATTGTCATTACCTAATATTGAGCCAATGGTTTCCCTCCCTAATTTCGTCGACTACTTGCTTCGTTCCGACTCCGTGAAAACCACCCGGTGCTTCTAATAAAACAGTTCATGATTACTAGTGACACATCTCTGAGGTAGTCCAGATCATGGAAAAGAGCTCTACCAAGATAAAGAGTCTGTGCTGTTGTAAGGTTGGGCAGTTACATAGAAGGTGTTCTACCGATCCCACTTCTTCTTCGTCCAAGCAGCTTCTATAGTAGCTATAACGTGGGTAGCCCATACGTTCCGACATATGTCCAATCATATAGTGCCCAGTAATTATACCAGTTAGAAGCCTAATCGAGTTCTTACTAAGAGACAACAGAGTCCTAGTCCTATCTGTTATCAGAGTGGGCCAGAGCAGTCTCGATATTCTACAAGTGGTGATATTTCAGCACCTGAGATCCATCTCACTCAAAGCCCAGTCATCTAGTAATATTGATAGGGTCATCAGGGGAATGTGAATATCCTTTTGCGCAAGGGTTAAGTCTAGGGACGACAGATATTTCATTTCCCCGGATGCCCTCATTTCCTGGAACCTATATCATCTCAACGTGATGTTGTGTCAGTTGTGCCAATGCTTGAATACAATTGATTTCGACTTAATAACATTGGAGTGGAGAATTTTCGAGATTTAGTTCCCGTATTCTTTTCGCGGCTGTATAGATGGCATATATTTCGGCGTGAAGGGTCGTGCAGGTATCAGGTACTCGAAGAGACAGTAGAAGATTTAGTTTCTCGGAGAAGATTAGGATAGTGTTCGCTGCCCAATCATCTCTGGTATTCTGGTCTTGAATGACCTATTAAAATTCAGTGTGTAACGTCATTGCCTTACGTTCTTTGGGTTCTGATCAATGAGTTACTATTGTCTGAAAAACCTGAATATTTGATTGGGTTTTGATGTTAACACCCATAATAATTGCCCTCCCTTTTGGTAAATATACCACCATGATCATATTTTAATTGTCTAAAATACAATCCCTAATTAACAAACTTACTTTGCTGCAATTCTAATCCATCTATCCTACTTCATCTCCACAACTCAAATAAAAAGATTTAATGCACCATATTTTCTTTTAAATATTCAAAATTAACAGACAATTCATTTATTTAATTTAAATAAAAATAACTAAAAATTAATATACAAAACTTATTAAAGATCAAAGTTGTTTCCATATTTATCTTATAACAACTAAGAAATTTAAAAGTTATTTACCAAAAAAAATTAAATTAGAACAAAATTAAAAGAAAATTACAAAAAAAACTTACATATATTGACTGCAACGACGATATGTACATATCCGCATCACGAAGACAATGGTTTATAGAACAATAAATATTTTTTTTCTTTACGTTAATTAATAAGATAAACAAAATAAAAACATTTTCAAATTAAGAAAATCAATTAAATTAGAATTTTTAAATTTAAAAACAAAATAATTAAATAAGAATTATTAAAATTTACAACAAAACAAAATTTAACAAAAAAAAAAAAACTTTTAGATTTCAACATTTAAAATATGATTAATTATTATTTTAACAGCATTTAAATTTACACGTTCAATCTTCACAAATTAGTTACATTTGATCCAAAATTCTCGATCCAAATTCAAAAGAAATAAGGCACATATTGTTGTTTGTTAATTGTTGTTTTATACCATTAATATTAGTTTGTTTATATTTTCCTTGTTCGGTTCATATATTTTCCACTTTTATTTAAACTTAGAAAAATTTCAAATATTCATCAAAACACATAAATTTTAATTATATATTGTAAATTTGCATCACTGTTCAGTTTGTTCTATTTTGTGTGTAAAAAGTATTAATTTTACTTTCAGTTCATGCTTTAAGTTATGTTATCCATATATAATTTTCATTTATTTCAACGTTATACAAATATTATTTTAAATAATTTTCGAGGCATAGTTATACAAAATTTTCTCTTGGAAAATATCCTTTTCTTAGTTTTACTTATTGAAAATATCCTTCTTTCAAATAATTTTCAAATACTCTTCATCTAATTTCACTTTATAAAATTTCATCTCAAATTTAACTATGCTCATTTTAACACTCAATTTTCACTTATTTCATTCAAAATTATCCTTTTCCAATATCCTCCGATATTTCAAATTATCCTTTCAAATTCGTCCATTTTTCACTTTTAATTTACTAAGAATATCCTTTTTCCTCTATTTTCAAGGCACAATATTTTTACAATATAAACTATTTAATGTTCCCGTTTTACTTTTTCTTTTTAAAATTATTACCGCACAATTCAACAATCAAAACTATTATGAAAAATTTCCTACAAACCTAAAACTATCTAACAATCAAAATTTCCAAAACCATAGCCTACGTGATGAAAAAAATAATTTCCTAAACTACAATCACATATAATTTTCAAATTTCAAATTTCAAAAATAACAATTTACCTACATACAATTTTTCTACATTATTTTCAACAAAAAAACCAAAAAGCTAACTAGATTAAAATTTTCAAATATTAAAACATTTCAAATTTCATTCTCAAATTTCAAAACAGTATACCAAAGCATTTTATGAATTCCCAAAAATCAAAGGTAATTCGATTGAAATAAAAATAAACATATTTGAATTGCAATTTAAATTTGAAGCAAAGTCAATGCTAACTTAATAAAAAATATTTGAATTATAATTTGAATTTGGGTAAAAAGCAAGGCACACTTAATTAAAAATAGAAATATTATTCAAATTGAAATTTAAAATTTAAATAGGAAAAAATCTAAGCCAACTCAGTTGATTCTACCTTTTCTAAATTTGAATTCAAATTCAAATTTTAAAATAAAAACATAAATCAAAGCTAACATGATTAAAAATAAAGAAAAATATTCAAACTAAAATTTAAATTTCAAAATAACAAAGTCAAAGCCAACTGAGAGAAAAACCCTAAAAATATTTAAACTAAAATTTGAAAATAAAAATAAAAAAAAAATCAAAGACTACTTAGTTGAAAATGTTCAAATATTCAAAATTGTAAGAAGACAAAAAAAAAAAAAACAAATCAAAGGTTACTCAATTGGAAAATCTAAAAATATTTCAATTTAAATTTAAAATTGAAAAAGTAACGAATATTTATGAACAAGTTAAAAATTAGACCCCAACAAACCAAAACATTTTCAAAAATTCCATGTAAAGGGAAATGTTTTGGGACTCTGTGCCATTAAAATACATGTTCCCACGTGTGGCACGACCCACGATAATAGCCGGGCGAAATTATATCCTTATTGTTTAAGATCTTTTCCATGAAATACACCTATAAATTTACCATTCAAATCAGTCAATCTGTATAAGCAGTTTCCTAACGTTGATTCTATTCGGGCCTTAACGTACTTTGGGGCCAATTTAGCATTGTTTAGAAAAATCACTCTGTTGGAAATTCTTTCTGTAAACTTCCTGACCAGGCTCATACCTTACATTTCGACAACCTCTTAAGTTGTATGTACGTTCGGTCTTTTTATAGGTCTTTTCCAAGTTTTTCAGTATCGAGTCATTAATAAGTTTCATCTGATCTGGTTGGCCAATAATCTCAATCTCCCCGTCATTGACATTCTCCAAATTCCTAAGGATGTTGTATGCAGAACCATGTAAAATCATATTTCTACCAAATAAAGCAAAATATGGAGATATTCCTATTGAAGAATGTACCGAGCTTCGAAGGGATTGATTAATCTGACAAATGTTCTCATCCCATACCGTTTGATTTTCACCAACATATGATTGAATTGCAGCCAATATCGACCTATTTACTCTTTCAGAGGCATTACTCTGAGGTGCATAGGATCCACTAAATGTTTGACGAATACCATAAATCCTACACATTTCAGCGAAGTCCTTAGATGTAAACTGACTCCCATTGTCACTATGTATGGTCTCAGGAACACCAAACATACTGAATACATTAGACTGTAAAAATTGTATAATACTATTCGAATCTGCCTTTCGTAATGGATGAATAAAACAAAACTTACTAAAATGATCCAAAATAACGAGCATGTATGTGTTTCCGGCTTTTGAACGAGGATACGGTCCTAACAAATCAATAAAAATCTTCTGAAATGGTACTTCGGTGATGGTCTGTTTTCCCATCGGTGGCCTTGTCACATAGTTTGGTGCTTTGGTAGATTTACATATTTCACAACTACCTATGAAATTCCTGACTTGAATTGCCATGTTAGGCCAATAATACTTTTCACGTAGTCTAAAGAGAGTCTTAGAAATCCCACCATGGGATGCTTGAGGAGGAGTATGTGCAAACTTAATCAGATCCTCAGTGAGAGAATTTGGAACCCATAACTTCCATACCAAGGTATCAGAAATCGAATTTCCTTCCGAAAATCCCACTCTTTTATATACATATTTTTCAGAAACTTTAATGTCCGGTAACGATTCCCTATTGTCCTCACAATTTTGGCTTAAAGATTTATAGTCCTCACTTTCAAACTCATTACTATCCAAATCAATATCCAGAACACATTCAGAAAGTTCAGCAATTTCGTTCTCAACAAATGAGCGAGACAATGCGTCAGGTATAATATTCTCTGAACCTTTCCTGTGTTCAATCTCAAAGTCATATCCTTGTAAGGCAAGACTCCAACGAGCCAGTCTACCAGACAAGTCCTTTTGGCTCATCAACCATTTTAAGCTGGAATGGTCGGTTATTATTTTGAAAGGTTGCATTTCCAAATAAGGACGAAACTTTTTTACAGCTGACACCGCTGCCAAACAATCAAGTTCCGTAACGGAGTAATTCTTTTGAGATTTATTTAACTTCTTCGAATAAAAGTAAATAGGCCTCTCGAAACCGTTTTCATCAATCTGACAAAGGACTGCACCAATTCCCATAAAAGTTTTGGAATAATCCGGATGAACTAGAACCGGAGCAGTGGTCAAAGCGTTCTTCAAATTAGAAATGGCTTCTAAAGCTTCCTCGGTCATTTCAAATGTCTTTCCCTTCTTTATTAAATCAGAAATGGGAGAGGTCATAGTAGAAAAGTTAGGAACAAACTTACGATAATAATTGGCTACACCAAGAAACTGTCGTACTTCACGAACTGTGCGGGGGATTTTGAAATTGCTAATAGCCTCTACTTTCTCATCTGATGTCCTAATAACCCCACCACCAACTAAAAAACCTAAATAGTTAACCTCTTTCATACAGAATTTAGATTTAGTCACATTTATTGTCAAACCACTTTTGCGCAAACATTCAGCAACCTTTTTCAATAACAATAGGTGATCATCAAAATCCTTTGAAAAAATAAGGAGATCGTCCAAATAAACAAATACCCTTTCCCTCAGCTCTGACGGAATAACCTTATCCATTAGCCTCATCATTGTCTGCGGCGCATTGCAGAGACCGAATGGCATGACTTTAAAGTGATAGAGAGGTCTACCGGCGACTGTAAAAGCTGTTTTCTCCTGACTAGATTCCTCCAACGGAATTTGCCAGAATGCGTCCTTAAGATCTATTGCACTTATGAAAATTGTATCCTCCAGTCTCATCAATAGACCCTCAATATTCGGAATGGGATACACATCTTTGACCGTAACATTATTAAGTTCACGACTATCCAGGCAAATTCTCGTCTTATTTGGCTTAATGACTGCAGTCACGGGCGATGACCAAGAACTACTACTTTCCTCAATGACACCTAAACTTATCATACGATCAAGTTCCTCATAAACCACCTTCTGCTTGGCTGGTGCAATAGGGTAATGTCTACGCTTGACTGGTTTAGCATTGTCAGTATCAATCACATGTTCCAAAATCGTCGTTTTTCCTAGACCTAGGATTTCCGACGAAGGAAACAATTTTATCACTCTTTCGAGTTCATTATCTTGCAAATCTGTCAATTTATGTCTATTGCTGTCAATTTTGTTCTCAATTTCATTTACTTCCAAATTTAGTGATGAATCCAAGCCAAAAATTTTCCAAAAATTAAATCCTAAGTAGAGTTTTTGTGAAAGTCCGGGACAAATATAAAAAGTTATAGGTTCAGAACGGTCATTAAATGTCACGTCAGTAATAATTTTTCCTACAATAGGCATTGTCGAGCCACTAGCAGTTTTAAATTCAGATCGAAAATCACTAATTTGAACATTGTGATCCTTTAAGAATTCAATTGAATCACAACCTAAAACAGAAATAGTGGCACCACTGTCTAATAAGCCTTTCAGTTTGTGAGAGGCAGATCTTAACTTCCGCAAAAGGTCTAATGTCACCATTTTCACCACTAATTATAGCACTTTCTACTAATTTATGTTCACTTCTAAGCTGTTTATGTCGCTGTCTGGTTTTTAAGATTTTGCCTGATATTTGTCCAAAATCTTCATCGTCAACTTCCTTAAAAATTTTGGTCCTAACCTTTAAATAATCTGCCCACCTGTTATGGAAATTATCCTGAACGTCCTGAGAAAATTTCGACAACTCTGGTTCCGGGGTATGATCTACTGAACAGAATCCCCGGATTTCCTGTTCTTCTTGAAGTTTCCCTCAGCACAAAAAGGACAGTTGGAAACCACATAGTTATCCCTACCACACCGATAACAAAATACTCTTCCAGATTTTTTCGTACAGTCAAAAGCAAAATGTCCCTTTTCCCTGCAATCAAAACAAGTAATGTCAGAAACATCCTTGTTTGATTTTCCTCGACTTAATGCTTCGATAAACTCATCTTTATGAGAAACTTCAGAAGAAACTTCTTCTACCAAATCAATTTCGTTAACTTTCGGCTTAAAAATTGTCCTATTAAAACCGACCTCAATTTTTGAAACATGTCGTTCTGCACGCCGACATTCTACCAGGAACTCAGGTAAAGTTTGAGATGTGGAATTATGAATAAAAATGAGCATTTTACTCGAGATGTTACGCTTCATAATTTCCATTAAATCTCTATCCGATCTTGGACAACTCATTCTCGAATTCAAATCTAATATAACATTGTAAAATTGGTCAAATGTTTCATTAGATTTCTGCAACCTATTCATCATCTTATGTTCCAAGTCGTAATCGCTTTCGCAGGATCTAAAATGCACTCCTAAAGCTGATTTCAATGAATTCCAAGTAATATTCTTATTACGCTGAACCCATTGAAAATACCAATTAGCAGCTTGACCTTTCAATAACAAATATAAATTGTTAGCTACTTCCTGAAGAGAAGCACCCTGAGAAAAAGCTATATGTTCTACTCTACGAATAAAATCATCCACTCTCAGTTCCCTATCATCTCCTGAGAAATGAACATTCCATCTGTGCATTTCCAAAGATTTATTACAGATTCTGGAGTGTCTTTCGTCAGAAGATCTAAAATTCTTACTATCCTCTACTTGTTGATGATTACCCTTGCGATTAAAATTTCCCTGTGACAATAACTCCGTTATTGTTTCATTCATCCTCATAGATAGACTATGTTCTAAATCAGATAAGAGACCTACTACCTTATTTAGGACAACTTCATTAACTAATTTCCTAACATTATCTACAGTTAAATTATTTCCTACATTAACATTATCATTACTATCCTCTAATAAATTATCATCTATATGTCTAACAGTATCATTAAGTTCAGATTCGCTAAAAGCACGATCTGAATCCCTTTCGGAAACAGCATTCCTACCCATATTTTCCAAAGATTTTGTATAACCACGCGTAACTGGTCTCTTAGGATCCATTTTCAAAAATTAAATTTCGCGAACTAAAATAGATTAAATTATGAACAGTGATAAAAATAATCAAAATTTCAAACAAAAATAAACAACAAAAATCAAACAATTCAAAACAAACCAACAAGATTCAATTAATTCAATAAAATACTTGAGTTGTGGAGAATTCGTGTTCAAAATGGAATTACAGCAAAATAATAATGAAAATACAAATATTCAAACAATTCACGACAATATTATTGAACCTCAAATTCATTACATCTAATCTTTTCGAATTTTATAGGATAATGTGGATTGAAATTCAATAAAAGATTAATTAAACAACACAGCTCTGATACGAACAACATATCACAGGATATTGCCTAACCAATCGTTCAAAACAATCATTCTCAACCAATGTACAATTATCAATCAAAATAAATTTGACAACTAAGATACACTAAAATCAAAAATTCATGTTCTCGTTGGGCGCCATTTGTAACGTCATTGCCTTACGTTCTTTGGGTTCTGATCAATGAGTTACTATTGTCTGAAAAACCTGAATATTTGATTGGGTTTTGATGTTAACACCCATAATAATTGCCCTCCCTTTTGGTAAATATACCACCATGATCATATTTTAATTGTCTAAAATACAATCCCTAATTAACAAACTTACTTTGCTGCAATTCTAATCCATCTATCCTACTTCATCTCCACAACTCAAATAAAAAGATTTAATGCACCATATTTTCTTTTAAATATTCAAAATTAACAGACAATTCATTTATTTAATTTAAATAAAAATAACTAAAAATTAATATACAAAACTTATTAAAGATCAAAGTTGTTTCCATATTTATCTTATAACAACTAAGAAATTTAAAAGTTATTTACCAAAAAAAATTAAATTAGAACAAAATTAAAAGAAAATTACAAAAAAAACTTACATATATTGACTGCAACGACGATATGTACATATCCGCATCACGAAGACAATGGTTTATAGAACAATAAATATTTTTTTTCTTTACGTTAATTAATAAGATAAACAAAATAAAAACATTTTCAAATTAAGAAAATCAATTAAATTAGAATTTTTAAATTTAAAAACAAAATAATTAAATAAGAATTATTAAAATTTACAACAAAACAAAATTTAACAAAAAAAAAAAAACTTTTAGATTTCAACATTTAAAATATGATTAATTATTATTTTAACAGCATTTAAATTTACACGTTCAATCTTCACAAATTAGTTACATTTGATCCAAAATTCTCGATCCAAATTCAAAAGAAATAAGGCACATATTGTTGTTTGTTAATTGTTGTTTTATACCATTAATATTAGTTTGTTTATATTTTCCTTGTTCGGTTCATATATTTTCCACTTTTATTTAAACTTAGAAAAATTTCAAATATTCATCAAAACACATAAATTTTAATTATATATTGTAAATTTGCATCACTGTTCAGTTTGTTCTATTTTGTGTGTAAAAAGTATTAATTTTACTTTCAGTTCATGCTTTAAGTTATGTTATCCATATATAATTTTCATTTATTTCAACGTTATACAAATATTATTTTAAATAATTTTCGAGGCATAGTTATACAAAATTTTCTCTTGGAAAATATCCTTTTCTTAGTTTTACTTATTGAAAATATCCTTCTTTCAAATAATTTTCAAATACTCTTCATCTAATTTCACTTTATAAAATTTCATCTCAAATTTAACTATGCTCATTTTAACACTCAATTTTCACTTATTTCATTCAAAATTATCCTTTTCCAATATCCTCCGATATTTCAAATTATCCTTTCAAATTCGTCCATTTTTCACTTTTAATTTACTAAGAATATCCTTTTTCCTCTATTTTCAAGGCACAATATTTTTACAATATAAACTATTTAATGTTCCCGTTTTACTTTTTCTTTTTAAAATTATTACCGCACAATTCAACAATCAAAACTATTATGAAAAATTTCCTACAAACCTAAAACTATCTAACAATCAAAATTTCCAAAACCATAGCCTACGTGATGAAAAAAATAATTTCCTAAACTACAATCACATATAATTTTCAAATTTCAAATTTCAAAAATAACAATTTACCTACATACAATTTTTCTACATTATTTTCAACAAAAAAACCAAAAAGCTAACTAGATTAAAATTTTCAAATATTAAAACATTTCAAATTTCATTCTCAAATTTCAAAACAGTATACCAAAGCATTTTATGAATTCCCAAAAATCAAAGGTAATTCGATTGAAATAAAAATAAACATATTTGAATTGCAATTTAAATTTGAAGCAAAGTCAATGCTAACTTAATAAAAAATATTTGAATTATAATTTGAATTTGGGTAAAAAGCAAGGCACACTTAATTAAAAATAGAAATATTATTCAAATTGAAATTTAAAATTTAAATAGGAAAAAATCTAAGCCAACTCAGTTGATTCTACCTTTTCTAAATTTGAATTCAAATTCAAATTTTAAAATAAAAACATAAATCAAAGCTAACATGATTAAAAATAAAGAAAAATATTCAAACTAAAATTTAAATTTCAAAATAACAAAGTCAAAGCCAACTGAGAGAAAAACCCTAAAAATATTTAAACTAAAATTTGAAAATAAAAATAAAAAAAAAAAATCAAAGACTACTTAGTTGAAAATGTTCAAATATTCAAAATTGTAAGAAGACAAAAAAAAACAAATCAAAGGTTACTCAATTGGAAAATCTAAAAATATTTCAATTTAAATTTAAAATTGAAAAAGTAACGAATATTTATGAACAAGTTAAAAATTAGACCCCAACAAGTGTGGATAGGATGTAGTCTGTTTCCTGCCCCATGATTGGCCTGTTTATCATTTGTAGGGTTGACCAATGCGATCGTGCTTCAGTCCGTTTGAATGTTTAAGTCGTAGAGCAGATTTAGCAGAAATGCATTTGATATATATATCAAGAGAAGTTTATTTATCATCGTCTCTAGACTAGCCTGAAGGGTGGAGCTCAAACAGTCAGTGATTTTAAGACATCATCATTTTTGTACCTTGTTTAGAATAGAGAGGTAAGTCTTGGTATCCACCGCTCTCTACCAAACAATAGCTCCGTAGGTCAAAATAGGTCTTAAGACCGCGGTGTACATCCAGTGCACAATGTATGGTTTAAGACTCCATCTTTTCGCAAAGGTTTTCTTACATATATTGAAAGCATATAGTGCCTTTTTCATTCGACTCTCAGCATTTCGTTTCCACTTGAGCTTAGAGTCTCAAATTACGCCAAGATATTTGGCTTCGCTCGAGGTATTCAGAATGGTACCAACCAAACGCGGAGGTCTGAACTCTGGAATTTTGTACCTCCTGGTGAAAAGAAACAGTTCACTTTTGGCCGGGTTGACACCCAGACCGTTTTCCTTGGCCCATGATAGTAGAACGCTGAGGGCTGATTTTCGGAAGAAATTTCCCTTGAATAAAAAGCACAACGTCCTCAGCATATGCGACTAGTTTGAAGCCCATCCTACTGAGTCTGAAAAGGATTTTATTTACGACAAGATTCCACAGGATTGGAGAGATGACACCAGCTTGTGATGTGCTCCTTGTCACAACTTTCCTTGCCTTGCCAATACCCATATTAGAGTTAATGACCCTGCATGTTTTCTGTTCAATTTTTTATCCGCTGATCAACACCTAGGTCACCTAGTGCATCGACTATTGCGGATATGTTCACGTTGTTAAATGCACGTCTTAGGAGAGAAGATGTTCCTGATATGGATGTCGACCAATCTTTCCAATGTTTTCAATAAAAACAGTGACAGACTGATCGGTTTATAGTCTTTGGCGCTACTATGATTTATATAATATGATATATGTAGGAGTTTCGCTAAAGCCAATATTTGTCAAATGTTTACAAAGTCCTCGTATATCTATTCCCCTTTTCAAAATATAATTAAAAAACACAAATCTAGTGTTATCCTTACAAGGACTTAATAAACATTTCAATTTACTTCATACATTTATTTACACAGATAAACTTCAATGCAAAATGCAATTGGTATTTGTCCTTAAATCAACATCCTTTCGATTTGAATATTAAATACTTAAAACACAAATTAAGATGAAGAGCAAACTATCGAGAATGAAAAAATCCAATTGATTGTCCAATCTTTCTACAATATTGTAGACAAACTATAATTTTGTATGAGGAGTTGGTAAGAAATAACAAATATTGTGAACTTTCAATTTATCCTTAAATTATTATCGTATTTTAGAAAATTGTATATCAAGTGTTCTATTTACCAACCAACATCGTCACTCTAGAGTGTTCGTTCGCTTTATACCCAGAGGAATTGTTTCTTGCCACTTCCTTCTATTTTTTTTTTTTTTTGGTTTTCTTGTGCAAACATCATATTTGCTTCATTTTCAATGCTTTTATTTTATTTTTGGATTATATTTCTTTTTTCCCCAAGTTTTTTTTTTCATCTTTCATTTGGTCCTGAATAAGCAAAGGACACAGCATCACATTTTACTCTTGATTTAATTTTGAGTTTTTTTTTTTTTGTTGCTGTGTCTCCCTTAACTCCACATGTATAAGGATGCATGTAGATAGTTAAGGAACACATCCTTTTCTAGGATGTTTTAAAGAAATATATACATTTTAAATGCCTCACCAACTGCTATAAATGTTCAAATTTTGTGGAAAGGGAGAAAAAACTTTTGATTTCGCTTGATTTTCAATGTTTGTCTATTCATCTCTTTGATTTTTTCCCAAATAAATTCTACAGGGAAATAGTGGATATGTAAAGGTTGTTGTTAAGTTTAACACAGTTTCCAAGAAAAGCAAAAATATTGGATTTAATATTTCAAAACCCTAGAAAGTAAGTGGTTGAGATTTATTCTGAAAGCTAGACTTTATGGACTCTTCAATGTGAGACCTTTAAGCTCACTCTTTAAATCAAATCTTTAGAAGAGTTTTTTATTTAAAGGATAGTGCATAGTACTGTAGGGTACTTTGAAAGTTCTCTATGTCTAAACACCATTTATTTTTAACTATTACAGTCTTATGATTGTTTATAGGCATGAGTGTGTTTGTATTTCTGAGATTTTTTATCCAATTTTCCTGCTTTTTGATTCATCTATAGCTGCTTATTGGATTCTTGCTACCTTCACACTGACTGACTGACCGACTGACTGGCTTGCTTGACTGACTGAATGAATGACTATTTATTTGATTTTGGCCATGTTTACTTTCTTCCTTATTTGTTTTTATTGGTTTTAAATTATACTTGTAATCCAATTTTAAAGAAATGAAATCAAGAAAAAAAATCTTGTAGTTTTGATTGAGTCCCTCTAGAGTGGCTGCTTTTGGTTAGATGAGCTGCTGGTTACAACGTCGCTCATACATACTTACATACAATTGATTCCAAATAAAATTTGAAGAAACAAGTAAATAATGAAATCAAGTATAAAATAAAATATTAAATGAAGATGATTAGAAACGATAGATAGAACTTTACATTATTTTTTTTTTTTTTTTTTTTTTTTTTGTTCTATAAAGTTGATAAGAAATTTGTTCAAGTGGAGCTACAAACTCCTTCTTCTTTTGTTAGTAGTTTAAGAAAATGTGATTTTATTTAGTTTAGCAATGAATTTGATTATTGTTTTTATTTTTATAACAACAATAACACAAATTATATTCGAAATTAAATTTCAAAACAAAACGCAAGTGGGACTTTTAAATTTAATTTTTATATATTTTTTTTGTTGGAAGAAATTAGATCAATATTGTTTCATGTAATAAATTGCATTTGTCAAATGGGAATAATACAAAATTTAGTTAAAGACTTCACCTATTATGAGGTGTCTAGAATGTTTCTTCATCAAGGAAGTTTTGCTTAGACGCTACTTTTAGAATGCAAGGTCATACAATGTTCAGAACAAACATCCCCAATAGAGTCCTAGGTGTATTTAACTAACATACTCTTAAAGACCCTAATAACTGGTGTAGAGTTACACTATTATTCGTTTTTCAAAAGGTAATAGCATATATAATTCCCAAATTGATTTCGGACAGGGTAACGCTAAAGATAAGGTAGGAACCGGCCGGCCTCACAGACCTCACAAGTCAACCATTGACCATATATTTAAACAGCTTACTTGTTATTGTAGAATAATTGGTCACATAGAGACGTCATGCGATAAAGCACGGATTTGGACTACATTGGTATATGGGAGAATCCCTCTCAAACTCATATGCCGCATAAAGGGCATATTCCGTGACGCCTCTTGCCGAATAAAAATATGGCAAATCACTAAGTGGAATGAATGGTGAGGTTGAGATAGGTGTACGTCATACATGTCTTCTATCACCACTTCTATTTAATATAGTTTTGACCACGATCTTTGGTAGAGCCGTCGATAACGTCAGGGGAATGATGTGGGGATTTCAAGGTCGCCGCAAATCTACTGGCGCACAGCTACACACGACTGAAAAATTTATGTTTGAAGACAAAAATATAATGTTTCCTTGATGAATGACCCCATCTTGGTGTATTGCAATCCTGGGGTATATTGGTGCTACTAGTACTTCTAGTCTGGCGGGACTATAAACTGGTGATGATCAAATGTATCCTCTGGCTTTCCTTGGAATGATTTGACATGGGGTCGAACCAGAACGGGTGGCCAGTTCCCGCAGGAAGTTTTCCTGGCTGGTAAAATGGTTAAGGTTCCTTCAGGATCCACATAGTGGCTGTGGTTTAAACCCAAATTCGGGGAAAGGGTGCTTGGTTAAAAGATTAATACACTGTGAAATATAAATTTTTCAGGTATAAGTTTCTGTTACCGCTCATAGTTTCTTGGAGCGGTACAAACCACAGGGAAAGTCTGTGTATAAATAAAATGTTGTATTTAAGCTGATAATGCAAAGATTGGGTATGCGTTGGTGTGAGGTAAGGATACTTGTATCTTATGGATGAAATGGATTATAAGTTGTATCTGTGGAGATGTCGGAATGACGGACGGAGTGACGGTTGAAGTGGCGGAGGAGTTGGTTGAGATGTTTTCGGAGTTGTTAACACCTTAATATTTATTTTTTTTACGATTTTCCTTCATGGTTGGATATGTTGGAGTTTACTCCAAATCATGCTCAACTTATCACATTATTTCCTTGAGGACACTGAAATAAGTCTGAAATAGATCTGTGTTTTCAAACCATCTATTTCTTCCCTAGGTACTGTTGCTGAATCAACATAGTCATCTCAGTAGTGTGGTTGGGCGACTATAAGAGGTCTAGGAATGCACTGGGGAGAGTCTTTAGATGATGAGAATATTTGCAGGGACAAGACATTCCTTATAGCATCAATAGGGTGTTTTCCCCTGATGTTGTCTTCGTCTCTTTTATTGTCTTTAACCAGTCGGGGTTAGATTGAGAGATTGGATAGCTCGAGTACTTGACCAAAGTGCTTGTACATGGATTGGAGGAACCGTGTACATAAATTGGCACCTGCTTGTATGATACACAAAGGGGCGGTTGTAAGTCATCAAAAAAGTTCACCTAGTGGTTGAAAAAAACCTCCGCGAAGTAGCCCAATACGGCAGGTGTTCACGTGAAGCACTTCGACATTCATTTGTGCAAGCGAGATAGAAGACGTTAGCCAATTCTTGGGATCCTCCAAAAGAGTGAGCATCGAGTGAGTATATCGATAATCGGATATGAAACTTGGAACGCTGATACTTGTGATATACGTAAAATACACGTATGTATTAGTAAATAGCTTTCTTCGTAAAATTCTATGTATTTTTTGACGGAGAACTGTATACGTACTATATAACTGAAGGCACTGACTCAGAACTGTTCAACAAACCTTAACCATTGCAATTAGGAAACGAAAATGGCGATGGATTGGTAACCAGGCATTATAAAGACATCATCAAAATTCACTGAAACTCCCAAAGAAAGTGCATTTTCAGCTCATACATTGAGGATACAGATAAGTAAACCGTAGTGACAAGAGTTGTGGAGAAGTGAAGGCTTTGGCGCAAAATAGAGCTATGTTCAAAAATGTTGTTAAATTCCTATGTAAACATCAAAGTGAAAATCATTTATATATAATCATAGATTTCACTATATCGAATGAATGAAAAATTTATGCAATTCTCCAAGCAAGTCAAATATTTTGACGTAATTTTCGACTCTAACAACATGAGGACACATAATGCAGAGTGTCAAATTATTAAGGCGCTTGTTGTCGCCTATTCTTAGAGGAAAATCTTCCGTTGATATATATGTAGTCTTATACCAACGATGTTTACATAAGTTAAGACTTTTCGGAAATTACGTCTTCATTTCTGTTGAAAAGCGGTTAAAATCAAAATTTATTTGTCCATTTTTGACTGGCTTATCTCAGTCTGGAAATAATGCAAAAATATCATGTTTCTGATACCTATTTAAGTCGGGAGTATTGAGATATTACATAATAATATTACTAGGAAGTGGTTAGGGTAGTTTATAATCTTAATGTTTAAATACAAAAGGACTAGGCTACAATCACTGACGACGCAATTTCAGACACGAAAAGAATGTGGACTTTATAAGTCGAGATGTCGCAGTTCTGCAACTATTAAGGCTTTCGACTCATAATAATGTCAAAATGTCTACGCAAATATACATTCACTTCACGATACATTCATGTTGTAAATAGATTTTAATTTAAACTCATCTTCTCTAATAGAATGAATGTTAAATGTCCTCTTTTTTAAAACATCACCACAAAGCTTCCGGATTATTTGCAAAACTATTGACAATTACTAAACAAATGAAATAAGAAGACTTTAACACAGAAAAAAGCTCTTAATTGCTCACATAAAACAAAAGCTTAAAATCTGCACACTCAAAGGATTTTACGATTTTTCAAATATTTTACTACATTTAGAATATGGAAGAAAAAAGAGTTGTATGTCTAATTCCATTAAAGGAAACGTTTTTCCTACTGATTCTTTTGAAAGAATATTTTGCTTGATAAACCGTTTTACACTGCTACAAAGTTAATTTTTCTTTTCTTTTTAAATAATCGGAAATAAATTTTATGAAAAACATACAGATACTAACATAGACACACACACACACAACAACAACAAACTTTATCTCTGTCAAAGAAATAAAAGAACATTTTTAGCACACAATTTAAAACAATTTAACTTTGTGCAAGTTTCTCTCTCTAGTTTTTTTACACTCCTTCATTATTCTGCTGTTTTGTTTCTTCTATTTTAATTTTTTCGTTCAGAGTTGTATTGTATACAATTTGTTGATGCTACTAACTTATAAAAAAAACGTCCATGTTCATATGTATGTTTATATGTTTTAAACAAATTACTTTGCCACAGAATGCAAACCAACTGCAATCATTTCCGACAACAACCAACAACTACAACCTACTATTTGCTCCTCTATGCTCCGTGTTCAAAACCAAAATATTTTATATGCAAAATGTGGAACATACACGACAAGACAAATTATGCATGTAAAAGAATTGATTCTTTTAACACCATACCTTTGTAAAGCGCCTACACCGTTTTTATAAAAATTATAATTTATAGAGATGCAATAGTATCTCTACTCCGTCGGGACTATAAATTCTTTCATCTTTTCAACTCGAAATGCTGGAACGACATATCGACTCATATAGCAACTGGTTAACTATGTTGAAATCTGTTACTACAAGTCTTGGCAACAGCGTTAAATCAAGCAAGTGGAACGAGGAATAGGGCTGCGTAATCTCTCTACTGCATTGGCTCATTGTTGTTAACTCGATTCTTATTTAAACCGGTTAAAAGAGGGATAAAAGTCATTGCTTACGCGGACGATGTTGTAATACTGGTATGAAGAATATTCTCAGACGTGATTAGCATTATTATGTCTAAAACTTTGGTATAATTCAATAACTGGGCCACAGACAGTGACCTAGGACTAAACCCAAGAAAGACAGAACTGGTACTATTCACAACAAAGACCAAGATTCCAAGCTTCAACTTTCCAAGGAAACTCAACATCCAGCACAGAGTCAAGAAGGCAACGGTAGCCTACTAAACCTGTCGTAAGATGTTTGGAATGAAATGGGGACTTAGTACCAACATAGTTAAATGGATGTACCCATCTATAGTATGTCCTATTGTTATATATAGATCTCTTGTATGGTGGACTTCAACTAAAAAGAAAGTTGTTGTAGATCATCTATACATAGTTCAAAGATCTGCATACAGCAACAGAAGCTCTGAACACTATATTGCATATCCTCCTATAGATTTGCATATAATCTGTTTGTAGAGCAGCGAGGCTTAACTCATTCGGAAGTTGGAGATGAAGAATATATGGACACGCTAAGATATTAAACATACTACCTCCAAACTCAAACCAACCATCCAACTATATTACCAAACACACGGACTTTGATAGAGTTTTCAAAGTCAGTGGTCCTTCCAGGAGCGAGTGGTATAACCTACCTACTGAGCGAATATACAACTAAAATCTTTACAGTTGATTCTAAAATGAACTGCGGTGTTGATTCTGGTGTCTTCTGTGAGCTGGGGTATGTTTACTTCAACGTCATCCCAACAACTGTAGTGTTTTTCATGCTGAAATATTTGCGGAAATGTGTACATGACCTCAATATCCGCTGCAATATAGGAATTTTTGTGGGTAGTCAAGCAGCACTTCTCTTACTAAACTCTTATACTACTACTTCCGTATTAGTTAGTCAATGCAAAAAGGATGTGTTAAGGCTGGGTCGCCTGTCTGACATTACCCTGGTTTGGGTCTCATAAGGATTATTATGAAAATGAACAGGCAGATGAGCTTGCCAGAACGGGATCTGTTATTGGCATTTCCAACGCCATTTATCAAGAGCAGTATCCTCAGATTCTTTCTTCAAAAGGCTAAAAATGAGAGAAATAACCTAGACACATGTAAATGGGCCAGGTTATTGAGGCTCTTCTTCAATGAGAAATGCACACCTTTTAAACCAAAGTTGGCGGGATATATAGAGGTTGATAGCAGTAATAACAGGACACAGTTCAGTTCCAAAGATAGCGAAATGGAAGAAACGGTCTTCCATCTTCTCTGTGAATGCTCTGCTCTAGCCGTGAAGATAAAATGTTTTCTTAGCAGTTACTTCATATCTAACCTTGGTGAGATATTTGGGTCTAAGCTTAATGACATCCTGAGATTTCTCACGGCTACAGGCTGGATCTAAACGGCGTCTCTTCGACTCTACTTGACTGTTCGCAAGTGAACTACCACGTTAACCAACCAATAGTCATTTGACTTGCGGTCTAGCTAAAGTTCCTTACATATCAAGTATTTTGGGAACCGATGTCCTGCAGGGAAGTGTTTTGTAGGAAGAGAACATTGGTTTAAACTAGAAACACAGTGAAATTAATATTTCGGTATAAGTTTCCGGTACTGTTGTCTATACAGCTGGATAACACAGAACTGTGACTATGGACTAAATGCTAGAAATGAGTTATTTTCATAGCACTGTGATGCAGAATGTGTTTGGGGTGTGAGGTCCGCAGCTTCCATACCTACCCGCATACCCAAGTAAATATGTCGTATGGAAGAGTGATAGATTATGTGTATTATTGACGAAGTTCCCTTATTTTTCAGAGTATGTTCCAGGGTCTTGCTCTGTTCCCCTGTTTATAGGAATCAAGTCTTGGTTTATTGATGGTTTCTGTTGACAAAACAACAGAAACTATCCCAGCAGGGAGGTTGAGTTTGTTATGAAAGAAATGCTTCAAATGTGGTCGACAACTTCTCGTCCCGGAATCTAAATACCTATAAGATTTTATCTGATTTTTATACTATATCTTAAGTTTTGAAAGATATCACTCACTTAAACATCTGTTCTGCAATTCTAGCACAGTTTAATGAATGTCTGTTATGTAGATGTATTTATGTATTTTACTGAATATGTATATATTTTATAGTGTGTGTGTGCGCGCATGAATCTCCATATATGTATATGTGAGTGTTGTTGCATCATAAAGATTCATAGTGACTACCACTGCAATATGTAGGACCAACATAATTCATTGTTGCTCTATCGCAACAACTAGAAGATGAGTTGAAATGAAAGTATAAATAAAAACACTAGTAACAAGCAAGTAAGAATAGTCGGGAAATACTTGACCCTATAGCAGCTAGAAGGAGGTCCTGTATGGGGTTTTGCATTCACAGATTTTAATAAAGTAATTGTGCCGATCTTTAAAAAATTTGGTTCATATTTATAACAAACTTTTTTAATGCGATATTCTATGGTTTTATTGATATTAATAAGTGAGCCTTGAAAGTTGAAGGATAGTGTATATCCTCCCCACTATATTGGTGTAGGGTATAAAAACGTAAAAAATGTTTCAAGAGTAAAGAAAGAAAAACACCAACATTCACGCCACTCTCATATGTAGTATATACAAATCTTTTTATAGTGTAATTTATACACTTTCATACAGACATACTTACACACACATAGAAGAATTATGTTTTCTTTTGCAGAAAATAAAATGTTTATATGTGGATGTGTTTTTGATTTTGGCCCCAAAAAAATTTAAAAGAATTGTTTACCAGTAACGTGTATGGTAAGTAAGTACGTAAACAAGTATCAAATGTATGTATGTACGAATATTCATATTTCTTAACATTTTATATTTCACATTTATATTATTTAAAGTTGTAAAAAGGCAGCTTTATAAACATTTACACATATTTACCGGAAAAAACACACACATTTATGGACGTACACAGTGGATAACAATAGGAGTAAATGAACAGCTAACATCATTTTTATCCATATTTTAAGTGCAACGACTAGCGCTATGTGGACCTTGTTCATACTTCGATATTAATAAGTGATTGCAGTGGCATGAGCTAAGGATATACACCAGTGGTTTGCAGTCGGAATTTGAGCTTCATCGACTACGACGCTAAAATTGAAATTTTCCTCATTTTTGCAGGCGTTGAAGAGGGTTACCTATGATCTTCTTGTGCAATTCGCCGAGGAAACTATTCAACAGATCGCATAAGTCGTCAACGTCATAACCGGACGCCATAATGATAGGCTTTATTGTTGTTAGTACAACGACTGTTGACTAAACAGTTTCTCCTTTGATTTTATCGGATGTATCATCATAACTTTAATATCACACAGTTGGATACCCCCCAGAGGCATGTCAGGAAGGATTTTCGTATATACGAGGAAAACAGTAGCAGATATCTGCAGGATCCTTTAGATCAGTTCATAGAGACGCCATAAATTCCGCGGTTGCAGGATACTGCATGTCGTACTTGGAGGTCGCCACATCCCATGGCAAACACAGAACAAAATCTGCCGCGGATAAAAAGAGTAGTTCTGGCACAACTAAGATCGGAATGGTGCAACAGGTTCAATGCCTACTGGTCACGTATAGACCGTGCCGTAGGCAATGAATGTCCTGCATGTGGTCAAGGTCCTCATAACACCCACCACATATCAACTGCATCAACTGGATGCATCCAGTTGAAGTAGCCCAATTGGGGATTTGGGGTTCAACTATATTATTGAATATTTTTTAGCTGTTACAACAACAAAAATATGATGCAGTCGTTCGTATAAGTGATAAACTGTAGCAATTTCGGACGTGTTGGTAGCTGAAGAAGTTTAACAATAGGGGGATAAAACATCGCCCACAAAAACTACTAGTTTAAATCTACGAGGTTTTCGCGCATATCATAACTCATGAACGAACGACTCATGCGCTCGAATGGTTCACGATAAATCTCTTCGTACTGTTCTGCATTTTGGATAGCAGGACATCCTCGAAGACTGAGGCGGAATCCATGTAGGTGTCTAGCTGCTATGATGTGGAGTATTGACTGGGGTAAGACAAAATGCGCAAGAGCCTTCGCGATAAGGTATCGAAGTGCTTAACGTGAACACCTGCCGTGCTGCCCATATTTCACTGTGTTACTTTTTTAACCACAGGGTGAGCTATCTAGACGACTCACTTTCGCCCCATTGTGTTTCTTATACGTACAAGCACTTTGCTCAATTACTCGTGTTATCTGAACTTTGACCATTGTTACCCCGTTGCTTGACTTCCGAGATGCAAAACATCACTTCCGTTTGCAACCACACAGATGGGATGACCTCTACGGGTGGGTAAGGTCCGTATCATATATAAACACTTAAGAACAATTAATTTCCAACGCTTACTCCCATAGTAATTCCTCTGTGGGGTATCTGTTGTCTTGACAGCAACATCGAACTTATCAAGAATTGTAGACTTTACCGTGCATCAGTTCTTTAACCGATGTTCTCTTCCTATAACCGGATCTGGCCTACGGGCTACCAGCTCCCGTGGTACCAGATTATATGGTTCTCTGGTTCGACCCCATGTCAAATCATTCCATGTAAAGGCCAAGGATACATTTGATCATCACCAGTTTATATTCTAGGTAGACTAGAGGTACTGGTGGCACATCGTTTCCCCGAAATTGCAAAAACTCCAAGATCATCAAGGTAACATGCCCGGGAGGATTAGACAGTATTGGATTTATAACTAGTTTAATTCTACGGGTTTTTGATAAGGTACATATGTACGACTCAACCAACGACTTACGGTCATTCTTTTGATTCAAGTTTTTTCTCTTAATATTGTTCGGCATTATGGATATCAGGATATTCTCGAAGAGTGTGGCAGAGATGTGTAAATGTGTCACTGTAATTTCACAAGAGCTCTGCTGGTTTAAGCCCTGTGAGATCTGAGTGGTAATGGTAGTTTACACTGTGGTGTTACTCGCTAAGAAGTTGTAAAATTGCATTGGATAGTTAACAAGTATTGATGACCGCTGCATCTTCAGAAACGGAATAAATTTATGATAAGTCCTAGTCTGGAAGGTGATGAAGTTTACGGACAACATTTCTTTTCGACTTATTTCTCTCTAGCTGCTCAATGAAAGGCAGGTAGAATGCTAGCGAATACCGTTCAAGATCGCAACCCTGTCATCCTTCTTCTTCGGGTTGGAAGGATAGCGAATTGTAGATCCAAGGATAAGATGACCAAACTGCTGATGTTGCTGTTCAGCTAGGCAAGCCGTGAGTTGTCATTATCACGTACATTTGCTCTTCTAGTTGCCTCTACTGGGAAGACTTGTCACACTATAGTTCTCTTTTTCTCTTTTTTGTTGTAAGTTTGAGAGAGATTGTTTGATGTAATTACGGCATTAAGAGGCAATGAAGTTGGGTAAATCTAATCAAACGATTATGGATACGTGGTCTGATCTTAGAGCAGTTGATCAAACCCGAACTCGTTTCTATTTGGAATTAAGTTGCTGAAAAAACATGTTTGGAGCTTTTAACTATGCTTTTAAATGGTACAACTTTTTAGAAGTTTTTTGAAAGCTTGGACAATATTTACGCCCCACAGTAATACCACAAATACAGATACGTAAATAACCGATAGTATGCATGCCGTACACGTTCTTCTTACAACACAGTTACAAATGTTGCATGGCTTAAAAGGTAAATAAGTTGCCAGTTATTTTATCTGCAACATTTCTAAAAAAAATTGAAAAAAGGCAAAAAAAAAAAATAATTTACACCATAAAATGGTAAATGTACTTAACAACATCTACAATTACATACATACATGTAACATAAATGTAAATGTATGTACACAAATTACAAACATTACACACTTGCATACATATATACATGAAAACTAGCTAACTAACAAGAATAACAACAAGATAAATTCATATTTCAGGTTAAAAGTTATAATGGAAAATTTAAAATGTCATGTTACTTTTCACATCTAGACCATGTATTAGAAAGAAATCATGTCCATACATACCATTCACACACAACATATAAAGATACAACTTAGTAAAGTTTATTTTTAACAGTAATATGAATATCAAACTTGACCAGGATGTGTATGAAGTTTTTAGTTTAAAGTTTTACAAGTACAATTGTAATTAAGAAAACATCCTTACTTTTAGAAGAATTTGTTTACTACTAATATATAGATGTTTAAGAATTTTGAATGAAAATTTAATTGTTTAAAATCACTTGTAATTCAGAAGATCGTTCTTTAAGACGGATTCAAATCTTACTAGACTAGACAAAGACTCTCTATACACTCAAATAACTATCCTACGAATTCCGATATTCTGATTGTGTTGGCCTCCTTTTTGTGTTGTGTAGAGGAACTTTTCTCAAGCACTCTAGCTATTAAATCTCTTGGTATAGTAGTACACCACGACGAGTAACGGAAATTATTAAAGTAAGTTCCGAAAATTTCACATCAGTCTCATACTTACCACTTTATTTAAATAAATATTTGACTTTATTTTATAAAATAGTTCCATTACATTCAACTTAAGAAAAGAAAACTATTAAAATATTTGCATTTGATGCCTAATTTAATTAAAGAGGGAAGGAAAACCGCAGACAAACGTGGTTTTCGTCCCATTACCATCAGCCATCCTCTTAAAGGTCTAAGTGTAATTGTACATTTCAATGCCTTCATTCAAGTGGCTAAGACTTTTTAATTGTTTAAATTAAAAAACAAATTTTGGGATGCAACTAAAGGGTTCTCCAATAAGGTTGGTAAAACATTTATACTCTCTAGCAGACGCCTGCTGAGAGTATAAATGCCTTGGTGATCTGAAATTCACTTGGTGCTATTGCAATTCCTTAGATGTGCTATTGGTTGTACTAATATACAAAGACTAGGAACTTGCGAAATCCCAAGATTTATCGGAGTTATAAGACTAACATATATAATATCTAGTATTACGATATTCAGTGGGCAACATAATTCATTGGACCTTTTGGGGTTCACGTAGTGGTTGTAGTGGAAACTCAAACTGCTGAAAGATAATATTGGTTAACAGTGGTTTTCTGTGGGACTCTATGTAGAGGAATGAGTTGATATTGCGAAGTTCAGGTAAAGTGCTTTTAGTGGATGCTGATTAATGTGAAAGATGTATGATAATGGATAGTGAATGTTAGAGTGTCGGGTTATGCTTTACAATTGGGTTTAATTATAAGAATACTTGAGTGTTTTATCTGAGTTTCAATTGTATACTCAGTTCATAAGTTAGTGAAATATTTATACTCTCTAGCAAAAGCCTCCGGGATATGTTGTCTTTGTAATCCGAATATAGAGACTAGAAACTTGCGAAATCCAAAGATTCCTCGTAGTTATAAGACTAACACTTTGACCACGACACCTATCTTATCTAGTGTTACGGAATTCAGTGGGCAACAGAATTCGTTGGACTTTTTGGGGTTAACGTAGTGATTGTAGTGGAAAGATAATATTGGTTGACAGTGGTTTTCAGTGTTGAGTTTTGCGAAGTTTAGGTAAAGTGCTTTTAATGGATGCTGATTGATGTGAAGGATGCATGATAATAAATAGTGAATATTAGAGTGGGTGATGTCGGGTGATCCTTTACAATTGGGGTTAATTATAGGAATAATTGAGGTTTTTATTTGAGTTTCAATTGAATGATCTTGGTCTTCGTTTAATAGATGAATTTCCTCTCCTTTGTTCGGGTATACTCAGTTCATAGGTTAGTGAAATATTTATACTCTCTAGCAAAAGCCTCCGAGGTATGTTGCCTTGGTGATCCGTCCTTCACTTGATATAATTACCATCCCTTAGATTTCTTACCAGTACTTCTAGTAAGTCGGCACCAGAAACTCAAGAAATAAATTGATGACTCATCGCGATTATTAGCTTAACAATTTAATCAAAACAACTAAGTCATTGGGCAGCATAATTCGTCTTGTTGGACCTTGGATTCACGTAGTGTTTGTATTAAAACTTAAATTGCAGAAAGAGAATATTGGTGACAGTGGGGCTATATGTAAAGAAATGAGTTGATATTGCGGAGTTCAGGTAAAGTGCTTGTAATGGATGCTGATTGATGTGAAGGATGCATGATGATGGATATTGAATGGTCTATTGGATAATGTCGCTTGATGCTTTACAATTTGGTTTAAATAGAGACATACTGGAGTTTTCTATCTGAATTTCAATTGGATGATCTCGGTCTTGGTTTTATCGATGAATTTCCTCTCCTTTTTCCGGGTTTATTCTTCTCATACATGACTTACTTACAGTATGACCGCTGAGGTATGGAAATAACTTTTGTAAAATTTTGATGTTAGTGTTTCAGACTAATAAATATATCATGACGCTGAGTCCGCGTCATCAGGTGCTTTGTAAGTTACAAATGCGCTATGGTGAAATGTCTCTCATTCAACCTGTGGCTGAAATAGACCACCGTAGACTAATTCTGGGGTGGTGGGCTCGATTTCCACCTGAGGCACTGGTTAAGGAGCACACAACAGACCTGGAAGAGGCCTAGGAGTATTTCTTCGGATTTGATGTATATACATCTTCCTTTCAAACTAACTAACTAGTGCAAAAGTTACTTTCAGAACTAATGATATCTCGTTGGGTGTGATATAATCAATGAACACTTATTATACCCTCCACCACCATTAGTGGTGATAGAGGGTATATATAACTTTGTCATTCCGTGTGTAACACCAAGAAATATTCATCTGAGACCCAACAAAGTATATATATTCCGGGTCCTTATGAAATTCTGAGTCGATTTAGCTATGTCCGTCTGTCCGTCCGTCCGTCCGTCCGTCCGTCCGTCCGTCCGTCTGTCTGTCTGTCTGTCTGTCTGTGTAAAAAACGCTCACGTTAAAACAAAGCAATATAATTTAACCAAATTCACCCAAAATATTCATTATTATCCGGTACAGTTTGGTATTGAAAATGAGCAAAATCGGTTCACATCGGGAAAAGTTATGAATCAAAATTTAAAACAACCTCGAAAAAAATAAGCATTTTTTACACATTCTAATGTAATTTTCTCCAAAACTATGCAAGATAATTCCATGAAAATCACCATACATTCGTTTCTACATAAGATCTTGAACCGTGCAGAAAATTGCCAGAATCGGTCCACAATTTCATATACCTCCCATACAAAAGTACATATTCCCGGAAAACGGGTTTTTCGTTAATAACTTCCATCACAATGTAGATATCTTCACAAAATTTTATATATTAAAATCTTATGTCAATAGAATTCTTTCAGAGAAAAATTTTCTGGATCGGTCCATAATTGGACATAGCTCCCATACAAGGTCCCCTCCCGAAAATCACTTAAACGCGCATAACTCATTACTAAATTAAGATATCCATATAAAATTTGGAATAACTATTGCCCATATGCATAGAAATATTACTGTGAAAGCTTTTTCCGATCGGTCCATAATTGGTCATAGCTCCCATACAAGGTCCCCTCCCGAAAATCACTTAAACGCGCATAACTCATTACTAAATTAAGATATCCATATAAAATTTGGTACAAGTATTGCCCATATGCACAGAAATATTACTGTGAAAGTTTTTTTTCGATCGGTCCATAATTGGTCATAGCTCCCATACAAGGTCCCCTCCCGAAAATCACTTAAACGCGCATAACTCATTACTAAATTAAGATATCCATATAAAATTTGGTACAAGTATTGTCCATATGCACAGAAATATTACTATGAAAGTTTTTTCCGATCGGTCCATAATTGGTCATAGCTCCCATACAAGGTCCCCTCCCGAAAATCACTTAAACGCGCATAAATCACTACTTAATTAAGATATCCATATAAAATTTGGTATAAAAATTGCCCACATGCATAGAAATATTACTGCAAAATTTTTTTTGGATCGGTTCAAAATTGGTCATAGCTCCCATACAAGGTCCCCTCCCGAAAATCACTTAAACGCGCATTACTCATTACTAAATTAAGATATCCATACAAAATTTGGTATAAGTATTGACCATATGCATAAAAATATTACTGTGAAAGTTTTTTCCGATCGGTCCATAATTGATCATAGCTCCCATACAAGGTCCCCTCCCGAAAATCACTTAAACGCGCATAACTCATTACTAAATTAAGATATCCATATAAAATTTGGTACAAGTATTACTCATATTCACAGAAATATTACTGTGACATTTTTTTCCGATCGGTCCATAATTGGTCATAGCTCCCATACAAGGTCCCCTCCCGAAAATCACTTAAACGCGCATAATTCATTACTAAATTAAGATATGCATATAAAATTTGGTATAAGTATTGCCCATATGCATAGAAATATTACTGTGAAAGTTTTTTCCGATCGGTTCATAATTGGTCATAGCTCCCATACAAGGTCCCCTCCCGAAAATCACTTAAACGCGTATAACTCATTACTAAATTAAGATATCCATATAAAGTTTGGCAGAAATATTGCTCATATACAGAGAAATATTACTGTGAAATTGTTTTCCTATCGATCCATAATTGATCATAGCTCCCATACAAGGTCCCTTTCAGAAAAACACTTAAAGGAACATAACTCATTACCAAATAATGATATTAATAAATACTATTTTTGTTCATAAATAGTATTTTGTAATGCAAAAAACACTTAATGTTATTTTAAAATTTTTTCACGATCGGTCCATCCTTGGTCATAGCTCCCATACACGGTTCCTTCCCGAAAATCACTTAAACTCATTACCAAATCTTGATATCCATACATTTAGCAAAAATATTGCTCTTATATACATAAATTACACTATAAAATTGTTTTACGATCGGTCCATATTTGGTCATAGCTCTCATAGTAGGTCCCCTCCAGAAAATCACTTAAATGCACAATATTCATTATATAAATACAAAATTTTGAAATTTTGTCTTTATATACATAATTGGTCATAGCTCCCATACAAGGTCCTTTTACGAAAATCTCCTAAAAGCACATTTCTCATTACCAAATAAAGCCATTGATACAACATTTGGCACAAATAATAGTTTTGTATACAAAAATTATATTTCAAGATTTTTTCTCGATAGGTTCATAACATGGTTGCGGTGGGTCCCATGCAAGTGTCCCTTCAGAAAATCACTTGAACACACATTACTTATTACTAAATTACGATATAGATACAAAATTTTACTGAAATATAGTTTTTATGTACAGAAATTTTGCTTAAAGAATTTTTACGATCGGTCTATATTTGGTCATATCTCTCATACTAGGTCCTGCCCCTAAAAGCGCTTTAACCGTATTTAACTATTTGCATTATCAATTTGTGTAGAACAAAATTATATATATGTATGTATTTTGAAAATCCTTAAATCTTTCACACACATGCATACATGCAAATACTAAATATCGCTAAAGCATATCTTATGGCGCTATAAAAATTTAAAAGAAAGTGGCGTTTCTAATGTTCAATAAATCGTGGAATTGTAGTAGATTTAAGCTGTTTAAATCTTGGGATTTTTCTATTTAAGACATGAGAAATTTCTACAAATATTTTATTAATTAATACAAAAGTTGCTGGTGGAGGGTATTTAAGATTCGGCTCAGCCGAATATAGCACTCTAACTTGTTTTTTATTAAAATTAAAAAATTTAATCGACTTTCAACTTTGCACGATTATAAAATTTCCTCTGAAATGTTTATCCTAGCAAAAACTCTATAAAAACCTCTAGTTTTTATAGACATAGATGTTTTTATGCAAACATACCTGTTGTAATCATTAAATCCAAACAAAAACCCATGACAGTGAACAAACATTTGATGTTAACACAATTAGAATGAACACCAAACAACAGCACCAAACGTGTTACATCTGACAATGATCAACCCACATACATAAAAACACATATCGGAAAACTAGTCCATAATCAAATTCAACAATAAATTGAATCATTAGAACCAGAGTACGAGTTAAATAGTATCTGAAAATGAAATAGAAAACACCTTGTTGTGCTGGCTGGCACAAATGATAGAAATAAAATGAATATAATAAAATTGCTTACAAAGCGTATTATTTAAACTACACGTTCTTCGAATGTTAAAAGTTAATAAACTTCAATGAAAACGAACATCTCTACATCCATCCTTTAATCTCGAGTACAACATTATTACCATTTTTATTTTCATTTTATATAGAGATATAAAGATTGTAACTACTCGTAGTTTAATGGCAGTTACGTTGCAGTTAAATAGTCTTAAATTGTCTCTACGTTAAATGTATTTAATTTTCAGTTAGTGTTGAAGAGAAATGAACATTCGTTTAGTTTTAGTTTCATATGGACTGTAATGTAGTTTAATTGCATTTAGTATCTTTATCTCAAGTTTTAAGTAGTCGCTTGAGTATTTGAAATGTATATCATTTCCTGAATTCAAAAATCGCATGGGTATAAATATACACAAATAATTGGATCTAATAAAAAATATTGGATTAATGCTTTAAATAAAATATACATATATTGCATACCCTTTCACTGCAGTGTCTATATCGAGCATGTGGTTAAGGAATATAATATCAAGGTAACATTAATGTTTAGTCGACTAAAGCAATGTATACACGGTTGTTAGATCTTACAACGTTGGCAGTTCATATCAGCAAAAGCTATAAGGAAATGAAAAGCAGTCCCAGCTGATTGTCCTTCTCTCTGTCTGAAGACAAAAGAAATCTTCAACTTCAACCAGGAAGTTGTTCTTCCCATGGTTTGAAAAAGAAATGTACTGATTCTACCCATGGAATGAATTTAAGTTTTAACGGATAACATATCGTATCGCATATTTTAAGGATCATAATAATACTTTTTAAAGTCAGTAATATGGTTACCTACTAGATATTAGCATGATGTTGTGCTCTTATATCTTCTTCCATCGACATGGAAACATCAACCCGGAAAGTACCGAATTTGTATCGCAAAGACATAAATTCTTTGATTTTAAACGAACGAAAACGGAAATCTGTCTTTTTACACATCGGTAATGAGCCCTATATAGGCTCATAACTTTAGGAGAACTGATCAAAAGCGATTATAGGACACGTCATCAATGTGTGCTGGTCACATTGGAAGGCTATACACTATCATCGGATGTACCCGATCGCATATCAGACACACTGGTCCAAGAGGAAATTCTTCTAAAAAGCCAAAGTAGGACTGGGGTTCTAGATTGAAGATCCAGAAACATAAATATACCATCGTTTTCCTAGTCACAACACTAGCTTCCAGGCAGAAGTCCGAGCAGAAACATAATACAGAAATTGGATTTGAATAAATATGGCGCCCACAGGGCTTAACATATTTACCACCCAGAAGGCAATTAGGCGATATCTGGTCATAAAAGTTAAATCAAGGAACGTAAAGTAAAAATATGGGTGAACGAATCGCATAAGACCTCTTGAAACGGTGGGTAGAAGCACAAAGATGCCACCATTATGAGAGCTGGACGAGAAGTCTCCTCTAAATGAGCAAGTCTGAGGTCAGTATGATGGTGCGGATTACGGGCATATTTATAAAAAATGGGGCATGCAGATTCAGACGAATGTTAAGCATGTAGAGAGGACAATGAAGGTAACTAACTAACTAACTAACTGACTAACAACAACAAACAAACTAACTAACTAACTAACTAACTAACTAACTAACTAACTAACTAACTAACTAACTAACTAACTAACTAACTAACTAACTAACTAACTAACTAACTAACTAACTAACTAACTAACTAACTAACTACTAACTAACTAACTAACTAACTAACTAACTAACTACTAACTAACTAACTAACTAACTACTAACTAACTAACTAACTAACTAACTAACTAACTAACTAACTAACTAACTAACTAACTAACTAACTAACTAACTAACTAACTACTAACTAACTAACTAACTAACTAACTAACTAACTAACTAACTAACTAACTAACTAACTAACTAACTAACTAACTAACTAACTACTAACTAACTAACTAACTAACTAACTAACTAACTAACTACTAACTAACTAACTAACTAACTAACTAACTAACTAACTAACTAACTAACTAACTAACTACTAACTAACTAACTAACTAACTACTAACTAACTAACTAACTAACTAACTAACTAACTAACTAACTAACTAACTAACTAACTAACTAACTAACTAACTAACTAACTAACTAACTAACTAACTAACTAACTAACTAACTAACTAACTAACTAACTAACTAACTAACTAACTAACTAACTAACTAACTACTAACTAACTAACTAACTAACTAACTACTACTAACTAACTAACTAACTAACTAACTAACTAACTAACTAACTAACTAACTAACTAACTAACTAACTAACTAACTAACTAACTAACTAACTAACTAACTAACTAACTAACTAACTAACTAACTAACTAACTAACTAACTAACTAACTAACTAACTAACTAACTAACTAACTAACTAACTAACTAACTAACTAACTAACTAACTAACTACTAACTAACTAACTAACTAACTAACTAACTAACTAACTAACTAACTAACTAACTAACTAACTAACTAACTAACTAACTAACTAACTAACTAACTAACTAACTAACTAACTAACTAACTAACTAACTAACTACTACTAACTAACTAACTAACTAACTAACTAACTAACTAACTAACTAACTAACTAACTAACTAACTAACTAACTAACTAACTAACTAACTAACTAACTAACTAACTAACTAACTAACTAACTAACTAACTAACTAACTAACTAACTAACTAACTAACTAACTAACTAACTACTAACTAACTAACTAACTAACTAACTAACTAACTAACTAACTAACTAACTAACTAACTAACCTAACTAACTAACTAACTAACTAACTAATACTAACTAACTAACTAACTAACTAACTAACTAACTAACTAACTAACTAACTAACTAACTAACTAACTAACTAACTAACTAACTAACTAACTAACTACTAACTAACTAACTAACTAACTAACTAACTAACTAACTAACTAACTAACTAACTAACTAACTAACTAACTAACTAACTAACTAACTAACTAACTAACTAACTAACTAACTAACTAACTAACTAACTAACTAACTAACTAACTAACTAACTAACTAACTAACTAACTAACTACTAACTAACTAACTAACTAACTAACTAACTAACTACTAACTAACTAACTAACTAACTAACTAACTAACTACTAACTAACCTACTAACTAACTAACTAACTAACTAACTAACTAACTAACTAACTAACTACTAACTAACTAACTAACTAACTAACTAACTAACTAACTAACTAACTAACTAACTAACTAACTAACTAACTAACTAACTAACTAACTAACTAACTAACTAACTAACTAACTAACTAACTAACTAACTAACTAACTAACTAACTAACTAACTACTAACTAACTAACTACTAACTAACTAACTAACTAACTAACTACCTAACTAACTAACTAACTAACTAACTAACTAACTAACTAACTAACTAACTAACTAACTAACTAACTAACTAACTAACTAACTAACTAACTAACTAACTAACTAACTAACTAACTAACTAACTAACTAACTAACTACTAACTAACTAACTAACTAACTAACTAACTAACTAACTAACTAACTAACTAACTAACTAACTAACTAACTAACTAACTAACTAACTAACTAACTAACTAACTAACTAACTAACTAACTAACTAACTAACTAACTAACTAACTAACTAACTAACTAACTAACTAACTAACTAACTAACTAACTAACTAACTAACTAACTAACTAACTAACTAACTAACTAACTAACTAACTAACTAACTAACTAACTAACTAACTAACTAACTAACTAACTAACTAACTAACTAACTAACTAACTAACTAACTAACTACTAACTAACTAACTAACTAACTACTAACTAACTAACTACTAACTAACTAACTAACTAACTAACTAACTAACTAACTAACTAACTAACTACTAACTAACTAACTAACTACTAACTAACTACTAACTACTACTAACTAACTAACTAACTAACTAACTAACTAACTAACTAACGAACTAACTAACTAACTAACTAACTAACTAACTAACTAACTAACTAACTAACTAACTAACTAACTAACTAACTAACTAACTAACTAACTAACTAACTAACTAACTAACTAACTAACTAACTAACTAACGAACTAACTAACTACTAACTAACTAACTAACTAACTAACTAACTACTAACTAACTAACTAACTAACTAACTAACTACTACTAACTAACTAACTAACTAACTAACTAACTAACTAACTAACTAACCTAACTAACTAACTAACTAACTAACTAACTAACTAACTAACTAACTAACTAACTAACTAACTAACTAACTAACTAACTAACTAACTAACTAACTAACTAACTAACTAACTAACTAACTAACTAACTACTAACTAACTACTAACTAACTAACTAACTAACTAACTACTAACTAACTAACTACTACTAACTAACTAACTAACTAACTAACTACTAACTAACTAACTAACTAACTAACTAACTACTAACTAACTAACTAACTAACTAACTAACTAACTAACTAACTAACTAACTAACTAACTAACTAACTAACTAACTAACTAACTAACTAACTAACTAACTAACTAACTAACTAACTAACTAACTAACTACTAACTAACTAACTAACTAACTAACTAACTAACTAACTAACTACTAACCTAACTACTACTAACTAACGAACTAACTAACTAACTAACTACTAACTAACAACTACTAACTAACTAACTAACTAACTAACTAACTAACTAACTAACTACTTACTAACTAAACTAACGAACTAACACCTAACAACTAACTAACATAAAAAAAATGGCTCGACTTAACCCACAACATTTACTTTTTCTTGTTTCGAAGATTGAAGATGGATGAGATTCCTTGTTTTTTCCCAACTTTTTTTCATCAAGTTTGCCTTGTTCACATAAATTGATATTAAATGCCTCTTTAATTTGACATCATGCCGCGAAATGCTGCAACATATAAAAATTCAACACACACTAAACGATTTATAGAAGTACGTACTTGTATTGTCTTGGAGTGCTTTTAATTTAATTTTATCATGAGAAAAGTTTCAGTTTTAATTTATTTAGTTAGAGAAGGTTGAAGAAGAATTAATTAAACAAAGAAATGACCGACCATATTTATATATATCAAGTGGATGTGTATAATTTGTTATAGAGGCTCTTCAACTGAAAGTCACTGTAAATAAATTTTGTCAATTTAATATAATGGCATTGAAAATTTCTTTATTTTATCTATATTCTTCTACTTCCTGTTTTATTTTTTCATTCTTCAGTGGGGGTTAATAATGGCGAAAGTAGAAATCATGCTGTTGACCATGAGTATGATAATGATTTCAACTCTATATCATAAACAACTTCAATCCCCTGTTCAAAAATTAGAATATAATATTTGCATTTTAAAATATTTTTTTGTTAAACTAATTTTTCAAAATAAATGCAACCTTGTTCAGTTATTTGAGTGTCAATCTTGTTTAAAATCACAAAAAAATAAAAAAAATTTCAACAGAGATGAAAAAATTACGAGATGAAAGTATAGTAAAAATATGTATAAAAAAGTTTATTAAGTGTTGAATATTATTACGAATATAAAAATTTTTGCATAAAATTTCGTTTACTTTTTATTTCATTATACCCTCCACCACCATCAGTGGTGATAGAGGGTATATATAACTTTGTCATTCCGTGTGTAACACCAAGAAATATTCATCTGAGACCCAACAAAGTATATATATTCCGGGTCCTTATGAAATTCTGAGTCGATTTAGCTATGTCCGTCTGTCCGTCCGTCCGTCCGTCCGTCTGTCTGTCTGTCTGTGTAAAACACGCTCACGTTAAAACGAAGCAATATAATTTAACCAAATTCACCCAAAATATTCATTATTATCCGGTACAGTTTGGTATTGAAAATGAGCAAAATCGGTTCACATCGGGAAAAGTTATGAATCAAAATTTAAAACAACCTCGAAAAAAATAAGCATTTTTTACACATTCTAATGTAATTTTCTCCAAAACTATGCAAGATAATTCCATGAAAATCACCATACATTCGTTTCTACATAAGATCTTGAACCGTGCAGAAAATTGCCGGAATCGGTCCACAATTTCATATACCTCCCATACAAAAGTACATATTCCCGGAAAAACGGGTTTTTCGTTAATAACTTCCATCACAATGTAGATATCTTCACAAAATTTTATATATTAAAATCTTATGTCAATAGAATTCTTTCAGAGAAAAATTTTCTGGATCGGTCCATAATTGGACATAGCTCCCATACAAGGTCCCCTCCCGAAAATCACTTAAACGCGCATAACTCATTACTAAATTAAGATATCCATATAAAATTTGGAATAAGTATTGCCCATATGCATAGAAATATTACTGTAAAAGCTTTTTCCGATCGGTCCATAATTGGTCATAGCTCCCATACAAGGTCCCCTCCCGAAAATCACTTAAACGCGCATAACTCATTACTAAATTAAATTAATCCATATAAAATTTGGTACAAGTATTGCCCATATGCACAGAAATATTACTGTGAAAATTTTTTTTCGATCGGTCCATAATTGGTCATAGCTCCCATACAAGGTCCCCTCCCGAAAATCACTTAAACGCGCATAACTCATTACTAAATTAAGATATCCATATAAAATTTGGTACAAGTATTGCCCATATGCACAGAAATATTACTATGAAAGTTTTTTCCGATCGGTCCATAATTGGTCATAGCTCCCATACAAGGTCCCCTCCCGAAAATCACTTAAACGCGCATAAATCACTACTTAATTAAGATATCCATATAAAATTTGGTATAAAAATTGCCCACATGCATATAAAAATAATACTGCGAAATTTTTTTTGGATCGGTTCAAAATTGGTCATAGCTCCCATACAAGGTCCCCTCCCGAAAATCACTTAAACGCGCATTACTCATTACTAAATTAAGATATCCATACAAAATTTGGTATAAGTATTGACCATATGCATAAAAATATTACTGTAAAAGCTTTTTCCGATCGGTCCATAATTGGTCATAGCTCCCATACAAGGTCCCCTCCCGAAAATCACTTAAACGCGCATAACTCATTACTAAATTAAATTAATCCATATAAAATTTGGTACAAGTATTGCCCATATGCACAGAAATATTACTGTGAAAATTTTTTTTCGATCGGTCCATAATTGGTCATAGCTCCCATACAAGGTCCCCTCCCGAAAATCACTTAAACGCGCATAACTCATTACTAAATTAAGATATCCATATAAAATTTGGTACAAGTATTGCCCATATGCACAGAAATATTACTATGAAAGTTTTTTCCGATCGGTCCATAATTGGTCATAGCTCCCATACAAGGTCCCCTCCCGAAAATCACTTAAACGCGCATAAATCACTACTTAATTAAGATATCCATATAAAATTTGGTATAAAAATTGCCCACATGCATATAAAAATAATACTGCGAAATTTTTTTGGATCGGTCCATAATTGGTCATAGCTCCCATACAAGGTCCCCTCCCGAAAATCACTTAAACGCGCATAATTCATTACTAAATTAAGATATGCATATAAAATTTGGTATAAGTATTGCCCATATGCATAGAAATATTACTGTGAAAGTTTTTTCCGATCGGTTCATAATTGGTCATAGCTCCCATACAAGGTCCCCTCCCGAAAATCACTTAAACGCGTATAACTCATTACTAAATTAAGATATCCATATAAAGTTTGGCAGAAATATTGCTCATATACAGAGAAATATTACTGTGAAATTGTTTTCCTATCGATCCATAATTGATCATAGCTCCCATACAAGGTCCCTTTCAGAAAAACACTTAAAGGAACATAACTCATTACCAAATAATGATATTAATAAATACTATTTTTGTTCATAAATATTATTTTGTAATGCAAAAAACACTTAATGTTATTTTAAAATTTTTTCACGATCGGTCCATCCTTGGTCATAGCTCCCATACACGGTTCCTTCCCGAAAATCACTTAAACTCATTACCAAATCTTGATATCCATACATTTAGCAAAAATATTGCTCTTATATACATAAATTACACTATAAAATTGTTTTACGATCGGTCCATATTTGGTCATAGCTCTCATAGTAGGTCCCCTCCAGAAAATCACTTAAATGCACAATATTCATTATATAAATACAACATTTTGAAATTTTGTCTTTATATACATAATTGGTCATAGCTCCCATACAAGGTCCTTTTACGAAAATCTCCTAAAAGCACATTTCTCATTACCAAATAAAGCCATTGATACAACATTTGGCACAAATAATAGTTTTGTATACAAAAATTATATTTCAAGATTTTTTCTCGATAGGTTCATAACATGGTTGCGGTGGGTCCCATGCAAGTGTCCCTTCAGAAAATCACTTGAACACACATTACTTATTACTAAATTACGATATAGATACAAAATTTTACTGAAATATAGTTTTTATGTACAGAAATTTTGCTTAAAGAATTTTTACGATCGGTCTATATTTGGTCATATCTCTCATACTAGGTCCTGCCCCTAAAAGCGCTTTAACCGTATTTAACTATTTGCATTATCAATTTGTGTAGAACAAAATTATATATATGTATGTATTTTGAAAATCCTTAAATCTTTCACACACATGCATACATGCAAATACTAAATATCGCTAAAGCATATCTTATGGCGCTATAAAAATTTAAAAGAAAGTGGCGTTTCTAATGTTCAATAAATCTTGGAATTGTAGTAGATTTAAGCTGTTTAAATCTTGGGATTTTTCTATTTAAGACATGAGAAATTTCTACAAATATTTTATTAATTAATACAAAAGTTGCTGGTGGAGGGTATTTAAGATTCGGCTCAGCCGAATATAGCACTCTAACTTGTTTTTATTTTTGTTGTATATTACGAGTACTCTGTTGTAGTTAAACTTTTAGGGACAGAATGAATATAGCATCAAATTCAGGGTTACACTTTTATATTATTTTCTTTTTTGTGTGAATTTTTATTTGTTTTGTCAACAGATTTGCATGTAAATGACAACAAAAATTAACAGGAATTGTAAATAAGGAAAATGCGACGAAAATTGCTCTGTGCGCTATAACTTAATGCAAAATTTCAAACGAGAGATCATAATGCAAAACAGCTTAAAGCTTTAAACCAACAAGGGTACAGTAGCTCCATGATTAACTTTTTCCGTTATATGATTTTACAAAAATACGAATTTTGTACAAAGACAATGATCTAGATTGTAATGGTCCAATAAAACTGGCACTATCGAGAAGGGTTTACTTAACTATATCGGACGAAATCAAACTTGTTTTTCTTAGGGTAACATAGAACTCTTTCATTAAGTAACTTCGCGTTTTTTGTACAAGTTTTGTATAACAGATACTAATAAAGGCAGTCTATCCATTTGAAATTATAGATCCACTTTAGATTTGCTAATTCACTTAAAATGTCATTCTGACGAAGGGAATCTTTGAATATGAGAGAATATGAGCTTTCGGTTGACTAAACCATTGAAAGATCGACGTGTTATTTAAAGTTTTTCTTTGGAGTATGTGCATTGACGCCGCTAACACGGCTTTGAAATGTCAACACTATCAACCTACGATACAGTGATAATGACCCGACTTTTAAATTGTTTCTTAAACGGCGTTGGTGTAATAGTTTAGAATTCGGTTCATCAAATTTTAGTTCGATCCTATATAATGGAAAGGAATTTTACGGGAGAGTAGAGCTATTATCATTTTCTCCAGGGATAGTAGAAAGTTTATAGAAGGCGATCAGAGTCCGTATTATAACGGCACGTTTATGAAATGATAACGGAGATCGCTTCATCATAATGTTTTATGCTTTTAATCTCGTAATTGGAGGTTCATTACTACTTGGACAGCTAGGGATGGCAACACAAGAAACCAGATAGATCCCATTTTTATATGAAAACAATTGAGGAGCTTTTTAACGGATGTTAGCACAAAATGCAGAGCGATCACGTGCTTATATTAGCTTCCATACAATTGAAACTGAGGAGACAATATAGAGACCGAGGCTTACAACAGAAAAGAATACGATGTGATATCCAACAACTAAAAAACGAAGTCAAGAGAAATGAGGTTAGGCAATGGATAAGGGGACATTTACGGCTAGATAACCATTATATATGGGAACATATGTTACATGTACATAAACCATCTTAGAGAAGGCGGAACTTCAGCTGAATTACAAATCAGATGGAAATCAATCAACCCTTCAACTTCATATTATACAGCTTTTTATGACGGAGGTATGGTGCCAGGAAATGCCACCGAATGAATGGACAAATTCCCCAAGAAAGTTGACCTGGCAGACTGTACTCACCCCGGGGCATGTTTCCTTGATGAAAGACCCTCATCCTGGTGTTTTGCAATCCCGGGTTAAAGAGGTGCTACCAGTACCTCTAGTCTGCCGGGTGATATTAATTCATTCGTTTGATCTTCCTTGGAATGATTTGAAATGGGGTCGAACAAGAGAAACACATGATCTGGTACTACGAGTGGCCAGTTGCCGGCAGGACTTGTCCTGGCTGGTCAGTTGGTTTAGGTTCCTTAGGGATCCACGTGTTGGTTGTGGTTTAAACCCAAATAAGCGTGAAGGGGTGCTTGGTTAAAAGATTGAAATATAAATTTTTTGGGATAAGTTTCGGTATCTTTATCTGTGGAGCTGTCGGTATGACAGAAGGAGTGACAGTTGAAGTGGCGGTGGAGTTGTTTGAGACATTGTGGAGTTGTGCTGCCTTAATCTTTAATTTATCGGTGATTTTCTTTCATGATTGAGTATGTTGGAGTTTGCTCTAAAACATGCTCAACTTATCACAATAGGTAATAAGTATGGCTAATTAAATATAGATATGGAGTTTTGAACTACCAATTGCGTCCCTAAGTGCTGTTGCTGAAATAACAGAAGCCATCTCAGTAGTGTGGTTGGGCGACTTAAAGAGGTTCAAGAATGCACTGGGGTGAGTCTTTAGATGATGCGAATTTTTATAGGAACAGAGCATTCCTCATAATATCAATAGGGTGTTTTCAGCTGATGTGGGGTCCGCCCCTACTATCGACTCTAACCATTGATTGCCTTTTCCTTTGTAGGGGTTATATTGAGCTTGACTCATGACACCTGTCGTTCCCTAACGGAACTAATATGAAAGAGATTAGATAGTTCAAGTACTTGGACCGAAAATTTCGGCGGTGAGTCCTAACAGAAGCTCACCCAATGGTTAAAAAAGACCACTGTGAAATAGACCAACACGGTAGGTGTTCACGTAAAGCACTTGACTTCATTGCAGAGATACAAGCCGAGACGGCTCAAATCGGCGGCGGCTGGCCGCCGGTAATATTTTGCAAGCCGCGCCGCTGCTGACTTCCTTCGGCTCAAAAGCTAAACCAGCTTAAACGTAGCCGCTGATAAAGATTGGAATCGCACATGTATTTAAGAAAATAATTTCACCAATTTGAACAGAGTTCCCACTATTTAAAATTCTTATGGCAAATTGAAAAGAGTTGCCACATAATATTGTGCTAATATTAAAATAGTGAAAACTACTATAAATGTCCATTTTCTGCTGAAAAAAACTTATATAGAGACAGGTTTCTATATAACAGACTAGTATACAGAGATTTTTCAACATAATAAACGCTTATTAGGTCAATTTCTGAAGAAAAAGGTTATTAGAGCCCAAAATTTAGCCGCCGTCGATATTTTCTATAATAAGCCGCTAACCTAAAATAGTTGCGCCGCCGATTATTTTGCATCGGCTTGTATCTCTGCTTCATTGACAGACTGTAGTAATTTGATTGGTTATATACCTATACATATGTCTGGTTCTTACATCAAATGCTCTCGCCAATTCAATAGAACTACAGGTCCCTTTGTGACAAGAACAGGAGGCAAGATATTGAATATATTCTGGAAAGCCATCAAAAGGATCGATGTATATAATATCATTTTGGTCCAAACTGATTCGATACAAAAAATATCTGGCAATTACACAGAATTTTAACAGCTTCATAATTCACACGTTTATGACCACTATTCCACATTTTTAGCTTTTAACACCACTGTCCATGACACGGTAATTATACGATACAAAATTGCAAGGTGTAAAACATGATATAGCTCCCATACTTAACTTTGTAAACATTTTACTTGTTTAATTCATCTGTTTATTTATTTATGTTAAATTACTATTATCACAGATTTGATTGCATTAATACTCAAAGAGGATTACAATTCACATTTTAAGTGTTTAATATATAAATTTTTTGCATATTTACAAAACAATTTAGTCATTTTTGCATTTTAAAAGAATTCTTTAATGTTTATGCGACCGGGCGTTTAAGTTTATTAATGTATTTTATTATTAAATATTTATTTTTTAATCTTAATGGCACAAGCATTAAAGTCATTTTATAAAATTGTACAAATTTAAATGAATATTAACGTGAATTCAATTGAGTTGCGTTGTATTGCTTAGCATACCAGTTGTAGTATGTATGTGGCATGCAACGTATTTTGTTGTTATTTTGCAGCAAATATCTATATAAATATTAAAAACTACTTATTTCTTATTAAAGTAATTTTCCCCCTTCATTTATTTTACTTTATGACGACAGTTTTATTTGCTTTTTATCATACAAAAATACTTACTTACGTGTTTTTTTCTTTTGCTATGTTGGTGTTTTGCTAAATCCTACGAAAATAAAAGAGCAACAACAGCCACCAGTGTATAGGAAATATGTAAAAAAAAAAAAATACAGACATATTGCCACGCTCCATTAATCTTTAAGTTAAGAGACTAACCAGTGTAGGAAAAAGTAAACCAACCACCAGGACAAAGTCAAAGTTGTGTCTGTCGGCTTCTTATTCGTAGCATCATCGTCACAGCCAACAACCACATCATGGTCGTCATTATCGTTTTACAAAGTGAATATTTTGTGCCGCCGCTAAACGTTTGTGGAGGCAAAAATATTAATGCCTCAATGATTAAGATGAGCATGTAGATTGAACTCCATAAATAACTGTGTTAATGATTCTTTATGAAGTTTTTTTTTCCTTTTTCCCCGCTTCCCCATTTTCCAATATAAATTTACTGTTCCGTTTGTCAAATTGTCTGTGGGTTTTTGTTTGCGTGCCATATGTCCTTTTACTTCTTAGCTTGCCAGGCTTTATTGATATTCAAATAGAAGTTTTTAATTTACATGATATGACAATATTACAAAAGTTACATGAATTATGATCAATTGTGACTGGCGTCTGGTTTTGCTGTTCATTTTGTATTTTCGTAAAGGAGATTCAATTAACGATCTGATATTGTTACTTTATGATTTTAAATCGCCAACTATTTTGATTTTAATAATATATAAGAAATCAAACTGTCAAGTTTAGTCGTAAGGTGGTCGATTTGACAAGACCATATCACTCGTAGGATGTATCACCAAGGTTGGATATAATGTATTTACCCAGTAATTTATTCCTCTTTACAGCTTGTACAGGGAATTAACACAGAAGGTGGAAAATCGTTTACTCTTTATACCTGCCAATACAACAGCGATCAAATTCGTTAATGAAGAGCCCAAACCGAACATACATATCTGTCTGCCTAGCACCCAGTCAGACACCTGGATATATATCGCATATTTTGGGTTATAAGTTGCCGAGTGCATTTCACTTTGAAATAAGGCCACACTGACTTATCCTCTCTACATGTGATCTAAATTATTCCAAATATGTTCAGCCTAATGAAAAAAGAACATGAAGATACTTGTATTAGATCCTAATGGAGTTTCTACAGAAATAGCGTTTAAGATATTCAAAACAGATCCCTTTCTGGCTAGCTCCGATTGAACCGATCTTGTTCAATAGGGAAGTGGTAGTGTAGTGGACGACAAAAATTCCTCTTTTTCCACGAATACTGAGTTCTTGGGAAGATGCTCACATTCCAGCTTTTACGCAGAAAATGCCGCCGTTTATTTTAGAATAATCAGTATATTCGATCGGACGTGCCTGAACGCATACCAGACACAGAATATGTCGGAAACTTTGAAACGCTGATCCCAGATAGAATGTCTTGGTCAAGCGAAACCTTAGAGCAAATACCAGTAGGAATCCGTTGTTACACGTGTGGCTCTAAATTAGGGGACAAAGTGGGCCTGGGGTTCTATATTGAAGACCCAGAAACAGAAATATACCACCGTTTACCTAATCATAACACAAGCTTCCAGGCAGAAGTACGAGCAATAATGGAATGCGTAAATTGGATTAGAATAAATATGGCGCCCACAGCGCTTAATATATTTACCGACGGTCAGAAGGCAATTAGGGCGATATTAGGTGATAGAACTAAATCTAAGACCATATTGGATTGTAAGAAACCTTACCCAGAGGTAAGATTTACATCATATGGATACCAGCCCACTCGGGAGTAGTCGGCAACGAAAGAGCGAATGTAATAGCTTTAAAGGGAAGGGAGCTCGTGGCAGTTAATCTGACAAACGCAAAACCATTCGACGCAACAAAAGCTGAACTAAAAATATGGATGAGAGAATCCCATAAGGCCTCTTGGAATAATGAAACAGTGGGTAGAACCACGAAGATCCTATGGGGTGACCCTGATGAGAGCAAAACGAAAAATCTCCTCAAAATGAGCAGGTCTGAAGTTACTATGATGGTACGTATTCTGAATGGACACACAGGATTACGACGTGCGGATTCAGACGAATGTAGAGCATGTGGAGAGGGGAGTTAAACTCTGGAGCACTTTCTTTGCCACTGCCAGACATTTGTCGAAGTTAGATCCAAGTATCTTTAAAGTGATGTTATTCCGGAAATAACATTCCTGACTAACACTGATTGGAAGATTCTTATGAGTTGAGTTCAGGAAACTGAACTCTTCGGATTTGATGTAGTATACATCCTCCTATCAACCTAACCTAACCTAAGTCATTCCTCTTTGTCTTTATTGTGAATTGGATTTACGTCAAAGTCACTTTCTGTGGGCCAGATATTGTGTAACACCACGGCATTAGACATGATGTCATTAATAACGCCTGTAGGTATGCATGATACTAAAAATAGAACACCTAAGCAATAACTTTCATCCCTCTAGATTAGTTTAATTTGGCAGCCGCCTGAGGCAAAGCTCACTTGGGTCCACATAGGTCTCGTTGGCATATTAACACCTTACCAATTTTTCTTCTGGTGATGGGCTAGTTATTTCAGCCTTTCAGTCTTCATAATGAAGTTGTGGATTTCTACTAGATGATCTTTTGATTAACAGCTTTTGTCCACGATTGTTCATCGACCATATATTTCCTGTCTTAAGTCAGCAAAAGTGGGGCAAAGGCAGAAAATAGGCTCAGCGCTTTCAATTTCCTCTTCGTCATTGCCGCTAGCACAGGAATCATTATATGAAGGAAGTTGTTGCCTCTGCACATGTATACCCAGCGGCCAGTGTCCTGTTATAACCGCGATGGGGTTTATGAAATTAAATTTTGACAGGTTTATACACTGAAAATAATCCATGATCAACTTTACGAAAAAAAATTTCGTAACTCCTTTTTTCGTAATATTTACAAAAATTTCGTGTATAATACGAAATATTGTTTAATAAGACCCTTTTCTATTTTTACGAAAGTACGAAAACCTTTCGTAAAATTTTTTTCTTAAATTTTAGCGAAATTAAACATAATGATATTAATTATATTATCGTTAAATAAAACTACAACATTTTTATAAAAATTAGGAAAAAGCATAATATAATTCACGAACTATTTTCATAAAAAAATTTTTAAATTCGTATGGAGAATAATTTTTAACTAATATTAGAAAAATTATTTTCAAAATGAACAAAAATGTTTGCATAAATTAATATTTCGTAAATTTTACCATATTTATTCAAAATTCACTTTTTATACCCTCCACCACCATCAGTGGTGATAGAGGGTATATATAACTTTGTCATTCCGTGTGTAACACCAAGAAATATTCATCTGAGACCCAACAAAGTATATATATTCCGGGTCCTTATGAAATTCTGAGTCGATTTAGCTATGTCCGTCCGTCCGTCCGTCCGTCTGTCTGTCTGTCTGTGTAAAACACGCTCACGTTAAAACGAAGCAATATAATTTAACCAAATTCACCCAAAATATTCATTATTATCCGGTACAGTTTAGTATTGAAAATGAGCAAAATCGGTTTACATCGGGAAAAGTTATGAATCAAAATTTAAAACAACCTCGAAAAAAATAAGCATTTTTTACACATTCTAATGTAATTTTCTCCAAAACTATGCAAGATAATTCCATGAAAATCACCATACATTCGTTTCTACATAAGATCTTGAACCGTGCAGAAAATTGCCAGAATCGGTCCACAATTTGATATACCTCCCAAACAAAAGTACATATTCCCGGAAAACGGGTTTTTCGTTAATAACTTCCATCACAATGTAGATATCTTCACAAAATCTTATATATTAAAATCTTATGTCAATAGAATTCTTTCAGAGAAAAATTTTCTGGATCGGTCCATAATTGGACATAGCTCCCATACAAGGTCCCCTCCCGAAAATCACTTAAACGCGCATAACTCATTACTAAATTAAGATATCCATATAAAATTTGGAATAAGTATTGCCCATATGCATAGAAATATTACTGTAAAAGCTTTTTCCGATCGGTCCATAATTGGTCATAGCTCCCATACAAGGTCCCCTCCCGAAAATCACTTAAACGCGCATAACTCATTACTAAATTAAGTAATCCATATAAAATTTGGTACAAGTATTGCCCATATGCACAGAAATATTACTGTGAAAGTTTTTTTTCGATCGGTCCATAATTGGTCATAGCTCCCATACAAGGTCCCCTCCCGAAAATCACTTAAACGCGCATAACTCATTACTAAATTAAGATATCCATATAAAATTTGGTACAAGTATTGCCCATATGCACAGAAATATTACTATGAAAGTTTTTTCCGATCGGTCCATAATTGGTCATAGCTCCCATACAAGGTCCCCTCCCGAAAATCACTTAAACGCGCATAAATCACTACTTAATTAAGATATCCATATAAAATTTGCTATAAAAATTGCCCACATGCATAGAAATATTACTGCGAAATTTTTTTGGATCGGTTCAAAATTGGTCATAGCTCCCATACAAGGTCCCCTCCCGAAAATCACTTAAACGCGCATAATTCATTACTAAATTAAGATATCCATATAAAATTTGGTACAAGTATTACTCATATTCACAGAAATATTACTGTGACATTTTTTTCCGATCGGTCCATAATTGGTCATAGCTCCCATACAAGGTCCCCTCCCGAAAATCACTTAAACGCGCATAATTCATTACTAAATTAAGATATGCATATAAAATTTGGTATAAGTATTGCCCATATGCATAGAAATATTACTGTGAAAGTTTTTTCGGATCGGTTCATAATTGGTCATAGCTCCCATACAAGGTCCCCTCCCGAAAATCACTTAAACGCGTATAACTCATTACTAAATTAAGATATCCATATAAAGTTTGGCAGAAATATTGCTCATATACAGAGAAATATTACTGTGAAATTGTTTTCCTATCGATCCATAATTGATCATAGCTCCCATACAAGGTCCCTTTCAGAAAAACACTTAAAGGAACATAACTCATTACCAAATAATGATATTAATAAATACTATTTTTGTTCATAAATATTATTTTGTAATGCAAAAAACACTTAATGTTATTTCAAAATTTTTTCACGATCGGTCCATCCTTGGTCATAGCTCACATACACGGTTCCTTCCCGAAAATCACTTAAACTCATTACCAAATCTTGATATCCATACATTTAGCAAAAATATTGCTCTTATATACATAAATTACACTATAAAATTGTTTTACGATCGGTCCATATTTGGTCATAGCTCTCATAGTAGGTCCCCTCCAGAAAATCACTTAAATGCACAATATTCATTATATAAATACAAAATTTTGAAATTTTGTCTTTATATACATAATTGGTCATAGCTCCCATACAAGGTCCTTTTACGAAAATCTCCTAAAAGCACATTTCTCATTACCAAATAAAGCCATTGATACAACATTTGGCACAAATAATAGTTTTGTATACAAAAATTATATTTCAAGATTTTTTCTCGATAGGTTCATAACATGGTTGCGGTGGGTCCCATGCAAGTGTCCCTTCAGAAAATCACTTGAACACACATTACTTATTACTAAATTACGATATAGATACAAAATTTTACTGAAATATAGTTTTTATGTACAGAAATTTTGCTTAAAGAATTTTTACGATCAGTCTATATTTGGTCATATCTCTCATACTAGGTTCTGCCCCTAAAAGCGCTTTAACCGTATTTAACTATTTGCATTATCAATTTGTGTAGAACAAAATTATATATATGTATGTATTTTGAAAATCCTTAAGTCTTTCACACACATGCATACATGCAAATACTAAATATCGCTAAAGCATATCTTATGGCGCTATAAAAATTTAAAAGAAAGTGGCGTTTCTAATGTTCAATAAATCGTGGAATTGTAGTAGATTTAAGCTGTTTAAATCTTGGGATTTTTCTATTTAAGACATGAGAAATTTCTACAAATATTTTATTAATTAATACAAAAGTTGCTGGTGGAGGGTATTTAAGATTCGGCTCAGCCGAATATAGCACTCTAACTTGTTTCAATTTATTTAAATTAATTTTTCCAAGATTATTTTGCATTATACTAAAATATTTCGTACAATTTCGTTTATATTACGAAAGAATTTCGTGGTGCGAAACAACGAACGTTTCGTACAATGTACGACATTTTTCGTATATATTAGGCATGGATTTTTTTCAGTGTAGCAAAAGTCGTCGGTGTTCTGAGTGTGTGTGTTTTTGAACCATCGGTGAATATCTGAATGATATTATACATTATATGTAGGCCATTGGTGTAGCTCGTTCTATCTGGTATGTTTATTGCAAAGCCCAGATCGAATGCAGGTTGAGTTATTGAGTAGTCCAGATGTAACCTTATATCGGTTTGCTCTCAGATTTTGTCATGACCCTATGAAAGCATACTTCATGCCTTAGTTGATTTGAGTCTCATTCCAGTATTCGCAGCCTCTTGTTTTGCGAAAATGCCGAGTGGTACCAAATTTACGATAGTAATGAGTGCTTATGACGGTGTGCTCCTAACAGAAGAACTTATAACTTGCCCACTTCAATAAGAATCGTGTTAACAAGAACAATCCAAAACATTGGTGACTTACCAACGCATGCCGTAACTATACTAGATTTCAACATTGTTAAATCTTCATTATTCATCTTCGGCATCTTTGACAAAATACCATCTATCTGCCTTGAAAGGAGTTAAATTATCATGGGAAATAGGATGATAACTAATCTATAGTGTGAGATGATGTTGCCATGAATTCCCAATATAATCCTTCTCTCACTTATGATTTCAGTAAAAAAATCTTTGCTGAACGGGAAATGAGTATTCAGTAGGATATCAAGTAATTCTGCTGATGCTTCCTTCTAAGAGTCGTTCTTCTTTTTAATATAAGTTGGATATGATTGCTTATGCTAAAGGCTATATAATGTACATAGGAAGTTTGTTTTGTAAGATATCGGTTTGTATTATTGTGAGTCGTGAAAATTTGAGTCAGTTAAGTAAGTCCAGATGGTAATATACTTAACTCATATTTCATTCTTCTTTCAGTCTTACAATATTTTGAAGAATTTAGAACTCTCAAATCAGAATGAAGATTTACTAACATTATCTTCATCCAATTTTTACTCGCAACACACTTTCCCAACAACTGCTTAACTTCTAAACCAATTACTTAACTTCTAAACAACCACAAACCATTAAAACTTTGCATATCGTACAAACTAGAATCCCTTTTTAAAAATAATCTTAAAAATCTATGAATAGATTTTAAAATAAACCATAGTGATTTGCATTTAATTGTTGGCATCAGTAATACCAACAATGACTGGCTGTTGACAAAACTTAACATACATACTACAGACTATATTCATTTAATTTCCGTATCCTTTTCTATTTAACTGAAACCAGGAGAGCGGCACAACAACGTAAACGAGGTTTGTTTAAAACAATATTTGTAATTAACTTTTTTATTTTTTCGTTTTGCTCCCTTTCAATTTTCACACTTTCGCACTGAAATGTAAAACATAAAAGTTTTACGTTTATTCTTTTTAGTTTCGTTTTGGTATGCATAAATTGTTTTCCATCGCATTATTATTTAAACCAACAACAACAACTAGCAAACAAACTTTTCTTCAGCTTGTTTTTCAATTTTATTATTTTTAAAACACTCTGCAATTGGTTGTGTGGTATAGTTGGTCTTTCAATGTAATTAGTTCGGAATCGAAAGCACAATGAAGAGGGTTTGTACTACATATGTACGTAGATGTTCCAGACTATTTTCGGTAAAAATTCTACTAAAACTATATTCGTGTACGATATTCAAGGGAAATAACATATAACGCTCCGATCATGAACGCATATTAATTACTATTACTTACTACTGATCAATGAATAGATCATCACTCCACATTCGTTTTGTTATTCTATCTTTAAATGAGTGTTTATTCAGGTTTTGTGAATTGGCGATAGAACCGATGCTGACAAGCGCCACGGGATTTGTCGTGTCTATATGTCAGTTTTAGTTTTGATCAGTCTTTGTCCAGGTTGAAAATACGATCACACACCCCTCGCGGCATGTTTCCTTGATGAAAGACTCTCAACTTGGTGTATTGCAGTCCCGGGGTATATAGGTGCTACCAATACCTCTGGTCTGATCAAATGTATCCTCGGCCTTTCCTTGGAATAATTTGACATGAGGTCGAACCAAAGCACCACATAATCTGATACTACGGGTGGCCAGTTGCCTGCCGGACGTCAGTTGGTTGAGGTTCCTTCGGGATCCACGTAGTGGCTGTGATTTAAGCTCCAATTCGCGGGAAGGGGTGCTTGGTTAAAAAATTGATACACGGTGGATGTAAAATAAGGATAAGTTTCTATTACCACTCCTAGTTTCTAGGAGCAGTACAAACAACTGGGCAAGGCTGAGGATTAATAAAATGTTGGATTTGAGCTGACAATGTAAAGATTGGGTATGCGTGGATGGATGAGAGGGATTCTGAGTTGTATCTGTGCTGATATTGGAATGACGGATGGGGTGACGGTTGAATTGGCGGAGGAGTTGTTTAAAACGTTGGCGGAGTTGTTTATACATTAGTCTTTAATTTATCAGCGATGTTCCCTCATGGTTGATTCTGTTGGAGTTTACTCTTAACATGCTCAACTGATCACAGTAGGTCATTGTGGACACTGAAATATAAATATAGATCTGTGTTTTGGAACCACCAATAACGTCCCCCCTAGGTGCTGTTGCCGAATCAACAGAGTCATCTCAGTAGTGTGGTTAGGCGATTTTAAGAGCTCCAGGAATGCACTGGTGTGAGTCTTTACATGATGAGAAAGTTTATGGGGACAGTGCATTACTCATAACATCAATAGGGTGTTTTTCACCTGATGTTGGGTCCATCCCTTCTATCGACTCTAACCAGTGATTGCCTTTTCCTTTGTCAGGGTTAGATTGACCTTGACTCATGACACCTGTCACTTCCGTAATTGATATGTTTTCAACACTTTTGCTTTCTTATGATCAATGATTTAATATACAGATGATTCAACGTCATGAAGGCTATCATATACTGATCGTTGTCAATGTTTTCTTAAAGTTGTAAACTCTTCATAAGGGAGAGTTAGTTGGAGTCATCATTCAAGTATAAACATGGCATACTATGGTAACAGGTAAAACTTCCTACTCGCGGTGTTTGTCTAGTTAATCTTGATCACAGTAGCTGTAGCTCGTGAATTTCAAGACGTCTTTAACATCAGCAGGTGAAAGGTGCAGTAGTCCTCTCTTGCTTTAGGGAACATATTCATAAATAACTTAAACAATAGGGTTATCTGATCGACAAGTCGATTTTTCTATACTAGACAAACGACTGGAGGCCAATCAAATAGTTTATATGGGACAGCAAATGGTGGGTTCAGTAGTACTCCCCATAGGGAACAGATTCATAAATAAGTTAAACAATAGGAATGTCTGATCAAACAAATACTTTAAGATCAATTCTATCAAATTGTTTGGCAGGAAATGCTAAAATATCGCTGCTTAAAATGTGTACCATGACAGACCGGAATAAGAGTGCTACAAGAGTGAAACTTGAATAGCTATAACAGAAAGGTCAGATATCGTATCATGAAATTTTAAAGAACACCCTTTTGGTGTCATATTTATTACGATATAAAAGCGCGAATACAGCTTTATTTACACAAAATTATTTTGTCCTCTGAAAGTCCAATCTGGCGACTTTAAAATAAGTATTTAATCTCAGTTATATTTTCTTCCTTCTTTGAAATATTTGGTCTCTGGGTTTCGAAATTTTTTAAAATTTTATTGGCCTGTGTATACAAAACAGTAAGTCGAGACATCAAAACGTATCGTATTACCATTCCAATTTTCATATTTGTGGGTTCTTAGCCTTCTATTAAAATGTATATATCTCAGAATTTCGAGAGTCTTTTAGTCCTCTACAGTATATAAAGATATGTTTCTATTGTATACAGCTCCGTATATAGGGTATTTCAAAATTCGTACAAACTTGGCAACTGAACTACTTTTACTTCCCATCTTTTCCTTTCTTTGAAGTTGTATGCGAATGTCACCACGTATAAAAGTATATGTGTCCAAAATTTGCATACTAAAGACCACTTTGGAGTGAAATTAAAAACATTAAATCAGTGAGATGAGAATGAAATGAATGAATATCGGTCGTGTATACTTTTTACAACAATTAAAATAAAAACCAAACTTTCTTTGCCACCAGTAAAAACAACAAACACAACTCGGTATTAACAACAATCACATTCAACAAAAGACCCGAAAGAAAAAGAAAAACAAAATTAATTAAAAAGTTCATTTGAATAAAAGTACAAAAAATAATAAAAACAACAACAATAAGAAGAAGAGAAAACAAGTGAAAAGTATCTTTAACTTTTGACTGTTTGTCTGTCAACCTCAGGCTCCCATTCCATCAACCAACAGTAGGCCAGTAGTGGGTTGTCTACAGTAAAGGTAATAGTGTAAACTGAAAGGGGTAGGTTGTCAGGTTTGTTGTGAGGAGAGGGAAAGATTAGAATGCAAAAGATAAAGGAGTTTTATTTACTTAAGACAAGTGGCAACTTAATTTTGAAAACATTTCGCACAAGTACCCTGGATGATGATGATGATGACGATGGTGTGTCAAGTGACACTGCTAAACATTTATTTAGAAAAAAAAAAGAAAATAATGTACCTACAACAACAATAATTTATTTCCTTTTACTCTGTTGTTAGTCGATTAGTCCTCTATAGTTATTGTTGTTGTCGTTGTTGTTGTTGCTGTTACCATAGATGCGAATGATAATGATGCGATTGCCGATTCAAAAGTGTGCAAATGACATGTTTAGTTAAACGGATGAAAGGTCATCTAATATAAATTTAACTTGGTTTGAGTTAGATGGTGTTTGATTTCCATTTCAAGCACTTTAAATATTCTCTACCTTTGTTGTTAAACATTTTATGCAAATCAACTTCTTAAATATACAAAGATTTACAAATAATTTTTTGAAATCTATAAGTATTTTTGTCTGTCGATGTCACATAATAAAATGGACATTTTTGTTTACTAATCTTTTTTAAAATTATTTAAAATAAGCAGAAAATGGAATAGAACCAAATAAATAAACATCAATATGAAATACCCTTTTTCACTTTAAAGGCGAGGATTTTGGAAACCACAATATTGGAAAACATTTCATAGTATTAATCTCTTTTGTTTATTTTCAGTTTTTTGTCCTTTAATGTAAGATTTGACAATCAGAGCAATTGTCGATGTTAGGCAAATTTCGGTCATCCGTACAATTAAAACGCTGAATTAGAATCAGAATTTCTTAGTCATATCAAATTTTCGAGATATCGTATCCTAAATTTTGAAAAATATTTAGTGATAAGTTCGGTGCTGTTGCCAAAAAAATACAACAGATACCCCAAAGATGATAAATGAATAATATACAGATTGAATGAAGGGCTATAGTGGATTCCCTCAACACCTTAACTAGAATAAATGTGTCCGATGTTTTTCTCAAGGTGTTGGATAAATAAGAAGTGTGCTTGGTTGGTTGATTATCGTCGTAATTCACTGCACACGAACAGTTAAGTAGAGTCAAAGGGTCTTCGTTTTGACAGGACCACTCCATTCGTTAGATGTAGTAGTGCATAGTATTAGATCCTGCCTGTAGCCATGAGAGAAATCTCAAAATGTCATTAAGTTAAGATATCCCACGAAGGTTAGTAATATAGTAACTGCCGAGAAAACTGTTTCTCTTAACGGCTAGAGTAGGGCATTCATAAAAAAAAGATGGAAGACCATTTCTTTTTGACACTGCTATAGTATTTATTGAAGGGAAGACTAAGACGAGTTGCACTTCTGCCTAGCATTTGCTATATAAAACCTAGATATCAAGAGCACTGGGACCCAAACAAGGGTAATGTCAGACAGGCAACCCAGCCTTCACAGATCTTTCTTGTATTGTCTGACTAATAGGGAGGTGGTTGTATAAGATCGTAGTGAAGGAAGTGTTGCTTGACTATCGACACAAATTCCTATGTTGCCTCGAATCTTTAGATTATATAGTACCCAACAGGCTGACATTATCGCAAATATTTTAGCCTGAAAAACACTACAGTCGTTGGGAAGAACAATCTGTAAAGATTGTACTGATTTTCGTGCTTGGAGTGATTAATGCCGAAGTGTTTTACGTGAGCACCTGCCATGATTATCCTATTTCACGGTGATCTTTTTCATTACTGCCCTTACACACAGGTGGCAATTTACGTACAGAGAATTTCGGTCCAATATATGTGCACGTTGCTTAAGTACTCGATCTATCTAATAACTTTCCATAGTAGTCCCATTGAGGAATGACAGGTGTCATCAGTCAAACTCAATCTAACCCCGATAAGGAAAAGGCAATCACTAGTTTAGAGTCAATAGACAACGCAACATCAAAGCCGAATGAGCATTTTCATCATCAGTGCACCCCAGTGTATTCCTTGACCTTATATGTCGCCCAACCATACTACTGAGATGGCTATATTGTATCGGCAACAGCACCTAGGGGTGACAAGTTGGTTGTACGAAACACGGATCCATTTTTAATTGACAAAACTTATTTCAGTGGCCACAAAGAACTTATGTGATAAGTTGAGCATGTTTTAGAGTAAACTCCAACACACTCAACCATGAATGAAAATCGCTGATAAATTAAAGATTAAGGTATAAGCAACTCCGCCACCATCTGACTCCGTTTCGCATAACATTAGTTCAGAAAAACCATCTCCTCCGCCACTTCAACCATCACTCCATCTGACTTAACCTCGGATACAACTCAGAATGCCTCCAATCCATCATATACAAGTATCTAATGGTACATAGAACACCAACGCATACCCAATCTTTGCATATTATTAATCCACTTGCTCTGTGGTTTGTACCGCTCCTATAAACTAGGATTTAGCAAAATCCATTTATACTTAGAATATTGAGTCTAGAAGTTGGAGTCTTTAAATAAACAATAGCAATCAGAGTCGACCATTTTGTTGGCGCCGATAGTAGAATCGGATCGAAAAGTAGTATAAACAGTTATTCACCTTAAGTCAACAGTGCATCCCGAAGGAACCTTAACCATCTGACCAGCCAATCCAAAGTTCTGCGGGCAACTGGCCACCCGTAGTATCAGATTATATGTTGCTCTGGTTCGACCACATGTCAAATCATTCCAAGGAATGGCCGAGGATGCATTTGACATCACCAGTTTATAGTCCCGACAGACTAGAGCACCTTTTTAACCCGAGATTGCAATACACCAAGATGAGGGTCTTTCAGGGCAGGAAACATGCCCTGTGGAAGGGAGGTTGTGGAGTAATATAGTCCGATGGTTGGTTGAAGATTGGAGGTAGTAGGCTTAAAATCCTAAATCTTGATCTCCAATATTCGGTGAGTTAAGTCTCGCTGCGTTGCAAGCAGATATGTATGGTCATTATATACAGATCTATAGGTAGAATGTACCATATAGTATTTAGAGCTTCTGAAGGACCAGTTCTTAGAGCTGTTATTCCAATGCATGCTGGTCTCTAAACTTTGTAAAAAATGTCTTCGTAGTTGAAGTCTGTATAGTGATGAATATGATGCATCTTATACAAGAGATACCATTGAATTACTTTTCAAGTCACAAAGGGGCGATTTTGAGCTTAACAGCTGACCCAGTAGATGTAAGAAACTCTTAAAGGTCTAAGACTTACATATATGTTTTAACGTGGGTCAGGTTAAATCATGAAATTATATTTTCGTTTAAGTTTCAATAACATCACCCATAACATAACATCATACATTTATTCTCACAATTCTGAAATTTAACACACACAATAGGAAATAAAATAAAAAATCTTTAACAATATTTCTTTGTAAACTTCATATGGGAGGCCTAAAGCCAAAAGAATTTAATAATTTGTGAAAACTTTATGACATTTCCTTATTAAATCCCCGAAGAAACTCCTTCACATTTGAACACTTTTCAACAGCAACTGGGTTATGTATGAACTGCTCTTGTATAGTCACTGGTTTGTGCAACTTAAAGTATTCTTATGAGTATGACTTTAAGGCACCCATGCATCGTTTTGAGTAGATTTTACTATGAAATTCCCTTTTTTGAAGATTTGGGCCATATTTATGTTGCATGCATGCATACATGTTGCAAGTGAAGTGCTGCCAAGGTAGCTTAAAGGAATCTCAACAAAGTTTATTGCTCTTTCTGGAATTGTATAGGGCAACTCTTCAAACAGACACAAGAACACAAAAGGAATTGAATATGAGACATATGAACCGACAAACAAAGCGGCAGACTGATTGTCAAAAAGCCAGAGCAACAGACAGACAGACTGATGAACGAACATAATTATGCAACAAATTAACAAATAGTTGGAAATAAAACGAAATGTTTAATGAAATGATGCTTCATGTAGTAGTAAAATATTTAATTGTATAATTAACATTTTAAATGTTTGAATGAACATGAACAATTTTCACAGAAATCTTCTTCTCTTCCGTTGGCTATCTCTCCCTAAACCTTAGAGCTGGATTCTCATGAAGAATTTTATATGCAGGAGAATTTTGTAGGCGGCATTCTTAATACAGACCAACACAATCTTTAAAATTAAGATGCCCATAATCGTATTGGATTTAATAATGGTTGCTAGTTTTGTGGGTGTAACCGCAAACATCACTACGACGACAACAACCATGGCAACATGCTAAAATCATTAACATCCTCATAATCAACATCATTATCTTCATCGTCATTGTAATGATTTCAATAGTGGCGGCTTAATATAAAACAAGCAGCATTTTCTCGTCAGTAAGTACGAGTATACTATTGTATTGTACAGACGTGCAACATGTGTTGTTTGCCAAACTATATTGTTAAATGAAATTTCTTCTTTATCTTGTTGTCTTGTTAGACTATCCTCTTATTATTCCATGTAGCCATTCACAACTGAAACATCCATCTATTTAACTCATACTCATATACACTCACTCACTTAGATGCATCATCAAACGTGGTTGTATGTGTATGTATATGTGTCTATCACTTCATGCCTCATAAGTGTCGCATACCGTTAAATGTAATTATCGTAGAAAACCTGCCGCAAGGCAATAAATGCAACAGACATATACAATGGGTATGAATATTTTGCATGTTCAAAACTACTCGATGCCTCCTTGGTGGGTGCATACATTTTCAGTTTGTTATTAAAAGGAGTTGTACGTGTTTTTGTATGCCACTGCTGTTGTTATTTTGGTTTAAATCTGCCTACCGAAATGTCTTCTCAAAACTTCAATTTTAAAATCTATTGTGGTGCTCTTGTTTCTGCTACCTTGTACATCAGGCAATCACCTGAAAGGGTGGTTTCATATTATGTGCATTATAATATTCCAAGAATGTTATATAGTCCTTTACATGGAAGTTTTAGTGACTGAAAAGAAAATATATTCAGAAACTGTGTCCCCTGGATGTAATTCCTTAAAATCAATGTTATATCCGTCGCTACCAAGGTGTTTGGATCTAATTGAGACAAATGCTTGGTAATTTCGGAGAAAGCTTTCCATTTCAATGCTCTGTACAATTTTTGTGGTCTTATCCGCCATCCCACTACTCCATGTCCTAGATTTTAAATCCGCTCTCGTTGCTTTCGTGGCCTGTCGCTTGTAGAAAAGCTCCGGGAAGAACATGGGGCATTAGCGCCATGACTACTAAATGGCTTTTTGATGTATTTTTAAGGACCAAATTGAAATGTTATGTGGTCCTCTGATTACCGGTACACCATCTTACGCTCTATTTGTATTCATACACTGTCTACTAGATGATGTTATAGTTAAACAACTTCCCTAAAATCAGCAGTTAGACTCAACGCTACATGCGTCTGGAGGTCTAACAGGTTTGACCATACATCTTTTTCGTTAATACGACCTATATACCCCACAACATTGATTACTGCTCTCCCACGATTCTCCCTGACAAGAGTTTCACAGTGTCCATAACGAATGACTCATTTTATTCAGTATATGAATCGATCGATGTCTACACTGATGGATCCTAGACATCAAAGGGCGTGGTATATTACAGGCTGAAATCTCTGCCATAAAAGAGCGGTAAACTGGATGAGGTACTATAGGATATTCAACAGAAATATCTGAAACTGAACTGACAGTAAACACGCCATTAAATCTTTATCGCGAATATCGAGAGTCTCTCGACGATATAACGAACCATTCGAACTAAGAACTGCTTTGGGTACTGTGAAATTCGAAAGTTCTGGGAAATAATTCCAATATTCCTGTTGATAAAGATCGCGATTCATTAGGACCTGGAATTGCTTTGGTAAATGGAACATTAGAGTATTCCAGGCGGATGAGCTAGCGAAAACCAGCACATCCATCGTCCCACCTACAAATGGACGAAGCTGACACAATTGTTGGTGTGCCACTATCCTGGCATAAATCTCTGATTCATCGGTCACTTTTCGAGTCTGTTCGAATCATATGGACACTCTTTTTTATTATGATCGAAGGTCCGTACGACTAAATCTTCCCTACATTGACTTCTACAAAAGTTGTCATGACGAGGACTGGATATAATTGTTTGTTGGTATCTCAGGTTGGTCCGTACGTTAGACTAAATCTTAGAGGACGAGAACTAATTCCCTTTGTTGTGTCGACTATCAGGACTATAACAGATCAAATGGGTATCCCTGGCCGCTTACTCATCATCTAGATATACCTGATCTTTTAATGTTCGTCGAAGGTGTCATAGTTTCACGGAGTTCACGAATATAAGGCAGGGCATTGTAAATTGGTCAGTACATTAGAAAGATTTTTACAAGAGTTGTCATGACGAGGACTGGATATAACTGTTTGTTCATATCTCTCGTTGGTTTGTACGGTTCTTATTGGTCTGTACGTAAGAAGACTAAATCTTCCTTACAACTATTTTTGAAAAAGTTGTCATAACGAGGACGAGAACTAAATACAGATCAGATGGATATCCCTGACCGCTTACTCATCTTCCAGATAGACCTGGCCTTTTAATGTTGGTCGAAGGTCTCATAGTTTTATTGCGTTCACAAATGTAAGGCAGGGCATCGTACGTTAGAAGACAAAACCTTCTTTACAATTACTTCTACAAAAGTAAATGGAACCTCTTGCCGATTGCCTTACCAACATAAATAAAGGCAAATTTAAGATCACATCGGATACACTCTGGGACAATTAATTAAGGTGCGAGACACTTTGGAAACCAGTAAATAAAAACTTATTGAAGAAACAAAGTACTATTTCCTATTTTAAATATAACTTTTTTAAAATAATGGATATATCGGTTAGCTTTAAGTTCTGAATTAATTTTACTCAAAAATATTAAGCAGCTGGTGCACACTATGATCTCTTTAAAAGGTTTCAGAAAATATTATTTATAGCATTACCCTGTAAAATGTTCTGTTATTGCTGAACAACACAAACATACACGCAACTTTTGAGACTGATGCAGTTAACAAGAGGCGTTATAGTCAACTAGTATGTCGCCCACGTTTTGGCCATTTAAATGTTATTGATGTGCTCGCTGCCATCCTGGCTGCTGGGGCACATACTTAGCTCTGTTTTATATGCTTGTCGGGCCCGTGTTGTTTGCTTGTCTTTCCTTGTCTGACTAAGCAGTCTGCCTATTTGTCTGTCTGATTGCATGCTTGCCGCTAGAAAGCAATCATGTTGGTAAAAAAGTCAAAACTTTCCAATTACATTTTCTTTTCGGTTACGGAGGGTGGTGGTGGCGATAGAGCCTCTTAAAAACTGTTGAGTTTCTTTAACATGAGCATAATATCATTTAAATTGGGCCATTGGAGACTCTAGGCATAATAAAATGGAAAAGCTTTTAATTTTTCCAATAAAATGCGTTATATGTTGTTAAAATGGTATGAGTTGTCAAGACGTGGCATGCCACGCGTCATGATACAAAATAATGTTGCGAGTATACGAGCAGTTTTGCTTTAGTAAGTAAGTAATGTTCTGTCTGATTGTATGCCATAAAGGATGTTGGTGTAAATTGTGCTTAAAAAGAGAAAAATAAAAATTAAAAGACCATGTAGTACATGGTTTTCTTTTTAAGGCCGTTTAATGGATCCTTAAATGTTTACTTATAGTATATATATAGACTTGTTACAAGTGTGTGCTATATATATGATTTTAATTTTTCTCTTTTAAATAAGAAAAAATGCTGAACAGGATTTTAATGTTGCGTTTTTATAGGATTGTTCAAAATTTAAGAAATGAAATCTGAGATTCAATTTGTTATATATATTAAATTGAACAATACATATATTCAACCCATTAGTCCAGCCCTCAAGGTCTATCGTACCAACAACAGACATAGGGACAGACAGAGCTAAAAAGTCTCACAGTGTTATGAATGACATTTCTCATGCATAAAGATAATATGTTGTTGAGTTTATGCTTCGAATGAACCTCATGGACACCCGAGGGGCTTAAACAGGGGTCCGCAAAGTAAATTTTTGAAACGATCCTATTTCTTCGTTAGATTAGACATTAGAATCGGCTAAATCGTTCAGAAGTTACAGAATTATTTCGCCACTTTGTTTATTTCTATACCACTGTGCATCTTAGATTTTAACTAGCACTTTTTATACCAAATATATTTCCCAAACTTTAAAAATGTACCATAATCTTAAATTTATATTTACAAATATATTTTCTCATATCGGTGATCAGTTTTTTTTTTTTGCTATTTTGTAATTAATGTCTTGGTTACAGTCATTCCCTAACAATTTTGTCTTGTATTTCCTTTGCTTTTTTTATAAATTTTGACAACGTGACTTCTGTTGTGCCCTTTTGCTACCTCACGTTAATTTCACATAAAGTTTTGCTTTTTACATTTTCATAGTTTTTCTCAGTTATTTTCATTTTTTTTTTCTTCTCTTCATCAATATTTCCACAAAAATTTTCTTAACTGAAAAAAATCGTGTTGGTCTTTCTTATTTTAAGTATAAACTTATACTTTGTAGAACTTGCCAGTACTACGAGTAGTACGAAATTACGAGCATCAAACATTGGCACGATTTTAACCGCAAGGTAAAGCCCACCTTTAAGATAACGTACGACTGGTAAAGGATGATGATGTTGATGATGTGGTTCCATGGTTGATTCGTTATTCACTGTTAAATTTATAAATTTTGCCTGCTTTAGTAACTGAGTAGTGAGTATATTTAGTTGATGTTACTATTCTTTTTTGCTATTTTTCTTAGTAAGTTAAATTTTAGTAAGTTGTTCAAAATTTTTATAATGTTTTTCCTTTTTTTGTGGTGCCTTTTTGTGTTCATGTTTTTAATGTTGGTCATACTGGTAGTTTGTCATTAACAAAACGGGGAAAAAAAGATGACTGTGATGACAAGAGTATTTTATTACAAGATCACGATATTACGACGAGTATGAAGTACAAAAAGGTTATAGTTGTTGCAAAAATTGTTAATTTTTTTTAACTTGGCTTTTACTTTGCTATATACTTATATTCATGGCTATTATATGTTTATTTTTCTTTTGACTAATTTACCATTTAACTGCAATTACAAGGATTTTAATTGTGAAATAATTTTGACTCATTGGGGTTATAATATACTTCTTAACCAAAACTTATTACACCAAATTAAAGTGTTTTTGTGATTCCATTCTAGGAAGTAAATTCTCACAGAAGGACCTTTAAAGTAAATTTGTCTGTGTTCGTAATCTAAACTAAAACTAGATTTATTGTATAACCTACATGACCATGTTTGTAATGCTTAAAAATTATTGATTGTTCTGCCAACTTCAAGTATACTAAGCGACTTAGAATCACTGCCTGAGTCGATAATGCGATGTCCATCCATCTTTCTGTCCATCCATGTAAACTTTTTTGAACTACATTTAGCAAATTTGGAGTTGAATTTATTTTGGTAAATGGTTTTCTATTGTACCAAAAAAATGTCTATTGAAAATGGTTTAAATCGGTGACTATTTTACCGAACTTCGCTTATAGACCTTTTGAGCTTTACAAACATCTGCACAACTAAATCAAAACGATATCGTCAACGTGATCGGCCCATGTACAAAACTTAATTTATACAAATTTCTTCTCAGAAAAAGACATCAACTTTGGATTTAAGGTAAAATTCCACATCAGTTGTTCTTCATTAAATATATGAAACATTTCATTAATATAATGAACAAAGTCATTTCTAAGATGATTTTTTTAACCATTTTATTTTGTTGAAAATTGTATTTCTCAATAGGAATAAATTCAAACAGAGTCAATCGTAAGAGATGGAATACTTCATTAGGGAATACATGGTTAGGTTAGGTTGATTGGAGAATGCATCTACATCAAATCCGAAGAAATACACCTAGGCCACTATCGGGCCTGTTGTGTGCTCCTTTTTATGGAAAATGTTTGTTGGTAAAAACAAAAACCTTATATAGTATTCATTAAATGTATTATCGCCCGATATTTAGAAACTCAGTTTCCTGGACGTAGTTCCTATGAATTTTCCAATCAGTGTTCGTGAGGGATATTATTTGCGGAATAATATCACTTCCAAGATATTTGGATCTGGAAAGCCTGACAATGGCAAATAAAGTGCTCCAGAGTTTCACTGTCCTCTCTACATGCTCTATATTCGCCTGAATCCGCACGTCCAATTTTGTATAGGTGTGCTCGTAATCCTATGTGTACACTCAGCATACGTACCATCATACTAACCTCAGACTTGTTCCTTTTAAGGAGGCTTCTCTTCCTGCTCTCGTTAGGGTCACTCTATCGGATCTTTGCGGTTCTACCCACGGTTTCATTATTGCAAGAGGCTTTATGGGTTTATCTCACCCAGAATTTTAATTCTGCCCTCGTTGCGTCAAATAGTTTTGCATTCGTCAGGTTAACTACCTCGAGTTCCCTTCCTTTTAAAGCTATTACATTCGCTCTTCTATTGCCGACTACTTCCGAGTGGCCTGGTATCCATATGATGTGAACCTTACCTCTGGTAGAGTATTCGGTTAGAGCTTTTTTACAATCCAATACGGTTTTAGATTTAACTTTATCACCTGATATCGCCCTAATTGCCTTCTGGATGTCGGTAAATATGTTAAGCCCTGTGGGCGCCATATTTATTCTAATCCATTTTACGCATTCCGTTATTGCTCGGACTTCTGCCTGGAAGCTAGTGTTGTGATTAGGTAAACGGAGGTATATTTCTGTTTCTGGGTATTCAATATAAAAACCCAAGCCCAGCAACGGATTCGTATTGGTATTTGCTCTAAAGTTCCGCTTGACCAAGACATTCTATGTGGGATCAGCGTTTCAAAGTTTCCGACATATTTTGTATCTGGTATGCGATCGGGCAGGTCCGATGATTGTGTATAACCTTCCAATGTGTCCAGTGTACATTGATGACGTGTCCTATAACCGCTTTTGGCCAGTTCGCCTATAATATCATTCGATTAAGGGTCCCCTACATATCGATACGGTCTTAAATTAAATCTTATTGCCTTAACTACTTTCAGGCTGTCGGAAAATATGTTAACCACTGTCGGAAAATATGTTAACTACTTAAAAGTTAGTGCTTTGTTTAGTAATACGTTCAACTGAGATATACAGTTTAACCACTCCACCGGCTTACGTTACCTTGATGAACTTTTCCCATATTGGTTTGATTGAAACGTGGGGGAAAAGAAATTATTTCAGTACATCTAGTTTGCCAGGACTATAGACTGGTGATATCAAATGAATTCACGGCCTTACCTTGGAATGATCAAAACAGGGAATCTATATTATCTGGTACCACGGGAACCGGTATACTACATGACAGAGTTCTGTACTTTGTCTTGTCCCGTTTATTGGAGAGGTTGCTTTGTGGTGGGTTAAGAGACGGACTGATACAAGCTGAATTATATATATGTATATCGGGATAAGGTCGCGGAGAGTAGTGACTGTGTGGTTAAGCGTTAGAAAAGAGTTGGTGTCAAGTGTATATGATACCAGATGGATGCAGGAGTATGAGGTGTCTCATCCTCCCGTATACCTAGAGTGAGAGTGTCGCATGTTTTTCTTAATAAATAGTTTTTGGCTTCGTATTTCGATATGCCGATTACATATGTTTCTACGATTTTGCCAAATCAGCAAGGACCATTTGCGTGGTTGTAAGCAGAAGTGATGTTTTTGCATCTGGGAAATAACACAACGGACCAGTAATGGCCGGAGTTTAGATAACAGCTCACCCAGTGGTTGTAAAAGTACCACCGTGAAATAAGACCGTCATGTCAGGTGTTCATGTAAAGCACTTCAACTTATCTCAGTTTCCGGGTTTTTCAATGTAGATCCCCAGATCTCTTATTTGATCAAGCACGTGTAGTAGTTGTGTGTTACTGTCAAATATATCTGGGCTACATTGATGAAATGTGCTGTAACGAAAATAATTTTCAAACAAAATTGTTCAATTCACAATCAAGTTGTATATTGTACCTACTAAAGTGTAGTAACAGTGATTGTGAACAGATCTTTGCAGCAAGTCATAAGTTTGTGTTCTCAATGAAAAAAAAAAAAACAATCAAAACAAATATAGATAACAATGTCAAAAGATAAAAAAAATCAAAAAATATTAAATTAATTAAACATGCGAAATAAACCAAATTAATTTCTTTGAATTTTCAATTCTTTTATTTTCTTTATTCCACATTTTAAACTAATAAATAAACTGTTTTTAATAAAATTTTAGTTTTTTTGTTTTGGTAAACAGCTGTTTGTTTTTGATTTCAGTGTTACCACTTTATTGTTTTTTGTGCTAAAATCGTTTGAATTTTTTGTTTATATGTTTTGGAATAAGCAACTGGCAACACTAAACTTTCTTACAACATTCGAAAAACATATGAAAAATTGTCGTAGGAGTTGTATAGAGCTTTTGCATAGAAAATACCAACAACATTGTTATGACTATTGTAGCAGCTGCTGACATACAACGCATACAACGCTACAACATCGATTGTGAATTGAACAAATGTACATAAACTCAAGACCTCAATTCTTTTTTATAATCTAAACTAATTTTTTTGAAATTTCATCAAAGGAAGCCAAACATGTCAATCATTTATTTTATGCTTAAATCGATACAAATGTGACCTAAAAACACAGAAAACGCCAAAATAAATGTCTACTCAAATTGTTTTGAAACAATGAAGTATAATAAACAAATTTTGAAGTACTTACTCCGGATAAAGTTGATTAGAAAACAACAACAACAACTTGAAACACTTAAGGTTTCTCAAATTGTTTATTATTAAACAAAACAATACAAGAACAATACTTAATAGAATACAAGAAAAAAATGAACAATATAAGAAATGCTAAAATAAATATAATTTCAAGAAAATTTAGTGGCAATTATATCGACAGTTTTGTTAAATTTATTTTTGTTTTATTTATAATTATATCGATTATAATTGTTTTTAAGGCCAATAAACTAAACAAATTACGACCAAGAACACAGTGGATGGCAAACAAAACAACACACTATAAATGCTCGTAAAACAACAAGACATCGTGGGCCAAGTCAGCGCCTTTACGCCACTCTAATCGACAAAAAAAGAAATTTTCTAAATTTTTTTACAAATACAATAAATAAACAAAATACAACAACAAGCTGGTAGGCAGTCAGCAAAAAGCATTTAAATCAATCGACATCTATTAAAAACAAAGCGCCATGGCCTAATGGCTGCCATCGCCACCATATTTAACACAAGAAAAGAAACAAAATTCTAAACGACCATACCTACCCATATTATATAGAAAAGTCCGGGTTGGGTGTGGGTTTGATAGGTTCATTAGTTGGAAAATAGTCATCGTAAATGATTTTTTTTCTCTTATATTTTCATTTCAACTAATAGTCTTTGCCTGCAACAACATTATAAATACTTGTTTGTTAAGGAGTAATAGTTCTGTTGTTTTAGGTATCCTACTGTGATTATTACAGTACAAGTGTTAGAATATCCACCACAAAACAACAACTCTTAGATGATTTTATGTTCTGCAAACGAAGTACAAATAGAAGAAGACCTCTAGACCAAATATAGAAAACACTAAAGTTCCAGAGATTCCCCATTATTTGAAAATTTACGATGTGAATGCCATGTTAACAAAAACAAACTGTTGCACTTGAATGGACCACCCTTGTTGCTGTAGGTGCCAGAGAAATTTTCACTATACAAAAACAAATGAACTTGTTGTTGGTTGCTTGCTGTTTTGGTTGTGGGTCTTGTTGTTGTTGTTTTTAATGAAACTGACTTGAAAAGTTACAGACAATTCCATCATATTCACTTAAACACATATATAGAGTTAGACGTAGATGATTCACACACCCAAACACTCCTTAACAGTTGGAGTTTAATTGAGACATTAATAAGAGGCAATTACAAATGATATCAAACATACTACATACACGCTTGCAACACCAACGTAACATTACATGTTGCAGTGTTTAGTCATTGAATTATTTTAACAAAATTTAATGAAAATATTAAAAATTTCCTCACATATCATCCATATTGATCTTTTAACAGATTCTCATGTTTCCGACTGAAGAGTGGATCTGAAAACGATATTAGGTAAGTCTATCTCAACGAGAACACTCAAATAAGTAGGGACAATTTGGACATCACGGTCCGAGAAGATGATGCAAAGTTGGGTAGTACAATTGACAGAGACGTGAACCCTACTGACTCGCATACCAGAATAGTTGAACATTAAGGACAGGTACTGATCGATTTGAATGTAAAGGATCTTCTGGAATGTCAAATAAATACTTTAATGAAATCAGTGCTTAATCTTTAACAAAGTATTATAATAGCCCTGACGAATCAATCTCAACGTAAACCCCGGCAAGGAAAAAGCAATCACTGGTCTAAAGTCAAATCAATCTTCCGATATACCGCAAGGTATATCATGCAAGATTACATTATTTAAAATGCAATCCCCATCAACTAATGACCCATTCCAGTGCATTCCTTACCCTCTTAAAGCCCGCGCAACCACACTACTGAGATGGTTCTGTTGATTCGCCAACAGCACCTAGAGACGTATTTGGTAGCCCGAAATATCCAGCCAATAAATCAGGATCCCTCTGTATGTCAGATAATGTGACAAAGGATGTAGAAATTTCCAAAGTCAATTCGAACCCAATAATTGCCCCGACAAGTTGAGGGAACGGACCTCAACCATATGTCGCGTAGCATTAAACAATATGAATCCTGATGAGATGGGAACAGCACCGAGAACTTCTCTGAAGTAAAAGGTATACTAAATCAGTACTAGTCTCCTGTCGGGCAGAGGAGTCGTTCCCGATCGTTCACCAATTACATCAGTTCCATACTCAGACCATAAAGAAGAAACCTACGGAATGACAGACAACTACCAAGTGTCAACCTCAAAATTCCCCAACATATACTGGCGCCCTAGTAGTAGAATAAAAGATATTCAACGGGTTCAGGAATCCAGCATAAGTTGCTCTGTCACATCACCCAGTGGCATCTGTTGAGATGGCAACAGCACCGGAGAGAATCCAGACGTATTTGGCATTTTGATATATCAGTCCTTAAACCAACATTCTCTCCCCGCGAATTCGGGTATAAACCACAGACACTACGTGGATCCCGAAGGAACCTCCACCAATTGACCAGCCAGGATTAGGTCCTGTGGGCAATCGGCCACCCGTAGTGCCAGATTATATGGTACTCTGGTTAGAACCCATGTCAAATAATTCCAAGGAAAGGCCGAGGATACATTTGATCATCACCAGTTTATAGTCCCGACAAACTAGAGGTATTGGTAGCACCTCTATACCCCGGGATTGCAATACACCAAAATGGAGTTTTTCATGAAGGAAACATGCCCCGGGAGAATAGCCCTGACGCAAAGAAGGCTTTGCGTACTGACGAGGCAAGGGGAAACCAAAGGAACATTCGAGAGAGAACTGTCCACAACTTGTTCGGCAAGTAGCCATGAAAGAGATTTGGTATAACGGGATATAATTCCAGCCGAAAGACGAGAAGGCAGGAAGATTTCTGGACTTTTTATCCAAAGAAAGAACACACAACGGGATAGCTAACTACTTAGGTGGTACCGCCAAATTCTAAAGAATTTACGCACACGTCATTGATGTTCTGGGATAATACACTTCCTGGAGACATCAGATGGAAGTTAACGTCAACTAAGTCAAAAGAGTAATGGGTCGTCGACAACATGAAGCAATAGTTTAGGAAAGAAAGGAAAGGAATGCGACCCAGGGTCTTCGGAACGGGCTACGTATGTTAAAGGGAGATCTCTCAAAAATCTTAGGAAGACGACCAAAGTGACTAAGAAAATCCTATTAGTAACTGAAGATAATCCAAGCAACCAAAAAACTATTTAATGGTGATAAACGCAGTAAGATCTGCAAAAGCCCCATACTGACTCATAAAGTTTTGTGCCTACGATTTGTCGCTAATCATCCAATTAGAGACATTTTACACGGAATTCTGTTTTACAATGTTTGTCTGACAGTATTAATCATTACATACGTCAGTATGTTAGTGATCGCAACCAGTCCAATGCTACATATGGCACTGATTTATTTCTGTTCAATAATTTTGATCCATCTCTATCTGAGTGGCTTGACCTCTTGACCTTTATTTTGAATTGAACAAAGTTTTATAATCTACAACAAATTAATTGTTTTCCATAGACCGACATCAAACAAACTGCATATTATTTTTGCACATTGTCCAAAAGACTTTTTAATGAAACATATTGATTAAATTTTAAGCTTCTATTACGATTTCCGAATAACATATTTAAGTGTTAAAGTCAAATAACAAGCATTAATGTGATAAAAATTAATCATACATAAAACCTCTTAAACCATACCACAATCAAGGGAATATTTATTATTTAGCTTCCATTGATCTAGACAGAGAAAAGATGGTTTCTCTGGTATAATCAACATATAACTAGAAAGTAAAGCCTATTAAGTGAAGATTAATAAAGGACTATCTATGACTACGTACTAGATGCATACAAGTACTCACTCACGTAATCTGCCAAGTCGTTATGTTCTATGACAAATGATTGTTAAACAATATTCGAGCATGGGGCAATGGATGAATGACTGCCTACTGGTTGGTTTATGTGATATATTGGAAAGTAAACATACACACACACACACATACAATATTGCTTTAGAAGAAACAAGTTGAACTTTTTATTAGAGATTTTCTTTTATTTTTGCAGTTTTATGCCTTTTTTGCTATGGATTGATTTACTATAACTGCAAAATGATACCTATAATACTGAACTGAACTTAAAATTATACATACATATAACTAAGAGTATACATATACTATGTACATATGTATGTGGACTGTCTAACTGATATATAGTTTATAGAGATTTAAAAAAAAGTGTTCATAAGTTAGAAATTTAAAAGTGTATTGAGTTCGCCTATTTGGATGGCTACATATTATCGAAAATAGTGTTACAATTGATAAAGATTTACATTGTTCCATTAGAACCTAGTTGGCGCTGTTATAGGTTCTATGAATTATAGGCGATCTCCAATATACAGATACTTAGACACTGCTTTATTATGTGAAGCCCAACTTTAAATTGAAACTTCAACAGACTTCGACTGACCCTTTGGAATTAGTCTATAAGCAAGTGAATACTCAGCTTGGGCCGTTTTCTAGCCTGAAACTATCCAACCATCGTTGGGACAGTTATGTATATTTCGATATAACGATCATTAATAAATATCCAAATATCTGGACAATATTTCATTTAACAAATCTCTCACCTCCAATTAAGGTCGAAATATCTTTTCAATTCACTTTCTTTCTTCGAAATTGAATGGTTGGATAAACCATATTACCCAGGCCGTGACATCGAATAGACGAACCTTGTCGTTCACAGTAATCAGTTGAAAAATATCCAAATTTTTCTTATATTTTCCATGTTATCCAGGCCGTGACATCGAATAGAAGAACCTTGTGGTTCACAGTAATCAGTTAAAAAATATCCAAAAAATTTCTTATCTTTTCCATATTACCCAGGCCGTGACATCGAAAAGAAGAACCTTATAATTCACTATAATCAGTTGAAAAATAACAAAAATATCCAGTCTTTCTCAGAAAAGAGAAGCCTCAAGATGAGACTTCCAACGAATTACTATTGAAGACCATGATTGAGTCTTTTGATAGGAGTTTATTGAGGTTTTTTAAAATCATACTTACTATACGATTGGAAGCATGTGTAAGCTATCCACGTAATAGTTACTCAGCATTTCCACATAGAGTCAATGCGTCCGAAATAGACAGTAATTTCCACTTACCACCTGGTTGCTACTAATTCGTTTTTCGTCACGAATGTACTCTTTGTAAACAAGAGTGATGATAGTCGTCACTTTAGTTTCTCCTTTGTAAGCGAGAGCCGAGAAAGTCGTCACTTTACAATCCCCACAATAACGAAAAATTTTCATTTCCATATATTGACAACTTTGGACTAGCCCCAAACTTTGGTTTTGTAATTCCGGAAAAATTCTGGACAGGATGAAGGTCCCTCTCCACGAAGCCCTTCCGTATACACGAACGCTTCTAAACAAGGAGAACGAGTAGGACAGGCATCTTCATTCCAAAATGTAGAGTCTTGATTACTAATAGAATCGTCACCCAATTCAGGACGAGATATCAGCCAGAAAAATAACAGAAACTGTCTTTGGCATCAAAAGATATCGACGTTCAAACTGAAATCAAGTTCCTACTAGGTGTGTAATCTACGTCACGACTAATCCGGAAATGCTAGACATCCATAAAAAGGATAGCTAGACATTGAAACATCGTAGTTGTATGGGTACGAGGACACGGGAATCTTACAGAGAACTGTGTCGCTGACGAGGTAGCGAAAATAGGTTCAAAAATGTCCGAATTGAATATAGACCATTTCTCTGGTACCCCATTAGGAGTATGCAAAAAAGACAAAAACAACATGTTCTGAAATCTTTCAGGCAAGATGGATAAACGAATCAACTTGCGATCTATCTTCTGAAAGAAAACTGAACCCAAATCAGCAAAATAATAGCTGTCCTCACAGTGTATTGTCGATTTGGTAACGATGCACAGAGACTAGGCATACCGTTTAATGAATACTGTAGAAGCTGATAATATGAGGAGGAAAAGGAATTCATTAACCATTTTCTAATGTCATCAGCATTAGGGAGCATTTTGCTCCGATATGTGGGACATCAATTTTTGAAGGATACTTCAAAGTTATTTGGAAGTAAACTAGATAATATAAACGCCTTTATCAGGATTGCGGATGGTTTGATGGAATAGTCCCCAATAGTGCTGGAAAGTTGCTCTTTATGACTCAAATATCATTCTTCAACAATTTCATATTTCCCATTTCTCTTCTAAAATCATATTACAGGTATTACGACCAGTCAACCTAGATCTAGCGAAGTTAGTTTAGAGCTTTGTAGTTGAAGTAGATAATTTGAAGTGATAAGTTGGGAAAAGATCTAACAGCAATAGCTATATGCTTCGTAATTTTCAAGAGCTTTCCCTCGGAATCAGTATTATTGATCTCCATATAGGTATTGATATATGTTACAAATGTATTAAAACATCAAAAGTGCTGTTTTCTTCTTGATATAGTATTTGAAAAAAATTGTAACGGAAGACGACAATATGGTTGTGAAAAGGAAACTACATACAATGTACTATGAGCGAATAGCTTTTTGATTATATGTACATATGTGTGCGTTATTTCAAGTATGTGTGTTTGTGTAAAAATTATTGTCTATTGAAACCTAAAAATCGATTAAATGTTAAAAGTAGATTCATGTATGAGACGAACGTACTGTTTTGTTCACATATAAGAAGCTTATCGGGATCATCATTTTTCTTGTTCAGGAGTAAAACATGTTATTGATGATACTACTACTCACTTTTTTCTCATGCTACTCTGACGTCTTTATAACCAACCCATAATATTTACTATGCTACAGTACTATATTCGTATATTTAGATAAAGGGTGATCTTTTTAGGGTATATGGAACTTTTAGTTGTTCAAAATTTTGATAACTTTATCGATATAATAAAAAAATCGGGCCAACACATGTCATATCCTAAAATGACTTTGCTTTGATTTTAAATTGCCACATTTATAGAAGACACCCTTTATACGAGATGAGTACTATGTCTGTGTTGTAAAAGTTGTTCGTTTTAATTTTTACCATATGTTTAGTTGATGTTGAGTTCGTTTTTATATTAAGAATTTAATATCACCTGCACTGATTTGTCTTCATGGTTATGAAGACTCTACTATTTCATTTTTCTTTAGTCGTTTTAAAGGAAAGGTACAAGGTTTAATACTCGTACTCTTAAATCTTTAATCGAATTCAATTTCAAGAAGGATTTGTTTGATTATTATAAATATAGACATATGCTCTGATATATTCATCAATCTTTTAATCTTTAGCATTCAATTATACACACATACATACATACATCCCCACACATACATATAGCAATATTTAAGTTGTTGATGAAATATTGTTTGTTATAAAAGGATTTCAGGCATATAGTATAATTTCAACGCTTTGAGTGTTGACTTATAGCTTAGGTGATAATTTTTTGGGTTTTTTTGTTGTTGTTGGTTGTAAGATTTTATTGTTGGAAATCATTTTTGTTACACTTTTGTTAGAAAATATAAGAGGATTTGGGTTTTTTGTTAATTGTTACCTTTTTACTTGATTCAATTCCAAACATACAAGGTTTCTCTTTATAATTAGTGAGAATATAACAAGTAAAAAAGTATAATCGGTTAAAGCCAACCATATGGTATCCTAAACCAGCGATGAGTATATCTAAAATGTGACTTATTTTTCGCCTTAATTTCCATATCTTTAAGCAATTTATTGATGAAAACCCGATTTCTTAAAGATAATATAAATGTATAAAATGGGGTCTAATATGATTGACTCCTATCAAAATTTGGAAAAAAGGGTTTACATATGTTCATATCGGGGTTAGTTATGCAGAATGTACCGATTTCCATCATTTTAAATAGGTTTCGTATATTGAAAATGGGTAAAAGTAGTTTGTTTGGAGTTTGATTACAATTATTATCGACTTAGGTATACATCAGCACAAAACAATAATACCATCCTCACTATAGTGGTGTAGGGTATTAAAGTAATTCGAGATGACTGCAATTTAGCAGATCATTTAGCACATTTTGTTACAATTACATACATAGATATTGCGAATTCTTGCATAGGTATTTCAGTACCAATATTAAACATAAGGACACATAGCGTCTCCCACCCAACTGTGAATCTCTCCTGAACGCGGAACACCCTGCCGCTAACCACTAAGGAAATAACGACCGACCATCTGCTGTATAACTCCAACATGTGCGCGGAAAACTACAGTCACATTCAAGGAGACGGTATAGAACGAAACGATCGTTAATCGAATTCAGACCAATATCTGAACGACTCATCAGCTCATGATTTCGCAATAATATCGCAGCATCACAATACTTTTTACGAATAACAAGATGCTGAATTTTCCAGCGATATAAAAATCGTACTTGGCGATATGAATGTGAAATTTGACACAGACTATTCCAACCTACATTCCACAATAGGCAACCAAGGTCTAGCGAGCAATCTTAACGACAATGGCGAACGTATTATAGACTTATACGCCCAACTTTTATAGTAAAGGTTCGACCAATGACCAAATTTCCAAGCCTAGTGGCAATTACAATCTTGACTGCCTACTAAATCCGGAAACTGTGCCCAATTTTTGCAATCTCACCTACTCCCGAATAAAACAGAAAGCGCAGTATTGGGCAAATTTTCCACATGAATGGACTCTTGGATATCTATACAGGAAATGAAAGTCTGGAAGTCTAAGTTGAATGGATCGGGAGCAAGTCAGACAATGCGTTATTCATCACGCGGAAAAGAGAAAAAATAATCTTTCGAGTGCAAGAATAAGTCAAGCCAATTGCCGATATCCTATTCTTTATTGAAGCGTACGCTTAAAAGATCGGTGTTTACTAAAAGTCGGGTGAGACAAAGCTTCCCAACCCATTCTTTTAAGTATTGCAAGATATCACCGAACGTTACTTAGATGGAAAATTACACTTTCATATCTGGCCGCATATACTGGGTGTTTTTCGGCGAACGCTATATATTCCGACTAGATTTTCTGTGACGTTCTGGTAAGATTGCAGCATCTGATAATACCTTTTGTTTTCTATGAAATGAAATATCTAAGGAATGCGCAACTAAAGGGTCGTGCCTAGACTTAACTCCTGCGCAAAGGGATATTCACACTCCCCTGGTGACCCTATCAAAATTTGATAGTAACACGGAATCCAGGTGGTAAAATGGCCCACTCTGACAAAGGATAGAACTAGGATTCTTTTGCCTTTAAGTAAGAACTTGATTAGGCTTCTCACGGGTATAATTACTGGCCACTGTATAATTGGACATATGTCGGATTTTACCGGCTACCCGTTATATCTACTGTAGAAGTTGTTTGAATAAGGAAGAAGAGGAATCGCCTTCTATGTGACTGTCCAGACTTACATGAGCATAGACTACTCTATCTTGGTAGAGCTCTTTTCCATGATCTGGACTGTCTCAGAAATGCGTCACTAGTAAATATGATACAGGGACCTCAGAAACGTAATTAGGGAGGGAAACCATTCTCCCTTATGTGCAAACTCTCAACATAAGCGAATAGTAATTCTAAGAGTATCACAAGGGGCCACAAGACCTCCGAGTAAACTCGCTAACTGAGTTTTAGATGATGCAACAGTTCTCCCGACCCCAGTTGAAATAACAATGTATTTTTGCCAGCAACTCGGTATAAAAAATACTATTAGAAAAATGAATCAGTTCCTAAGAATATTACCTAACTGGAAAATTATTTTAAGCACAAATCAGTTATCTCTAGCCGCCTTAATACACCAATATGTATGTATGTCTACAGCTTAAAGTCCAAAAGGACATGTTAAAGTTTTTCCAACAAATAATTTTATTCATACATTTGTAAAACCAACATACGCACAAGTTAATAATTGTATGTATGAGTAACTTTATGTATGTGTGTGTTTATTCAAATTGTAAATTGTATTACATCTTAGCCATTCGCAAATTGTGCGGTTTATGTGGTTTTTAAATTGTGTTTGTAACATATTTTTGTTAAAGCAACAACCGACCACAAATTGTTGAAAAGCCGGCATTGTTGTGAACAAAAAACACAGACTTATACTCACGTATACACAACACTTTTATACTAACAACACAACTACCATGCAACATTTCTACCACAATTACATTTTCATATGAACTTTTTTGTGTTGAGCGTATAGGGTTGTGTATTGGTATAAATATGGATGGATTTCATCCGATCCTCATACACTAACATGCATATACATACATACATACATATGTGGAAGAAGTTTTGTCTTGCTTCTATTTTTGTTTTTTAAATTTTTTACTATTTCTCTGTTTAGTTTCTGTAATTTAGATAAAGTTTTATTGTGATGTGATGTATAACAATTTTCCTAGTAAATGTACACATATACATACATATGTATACTTTCGAACACTTAAACAAATTTACAAATATCAATATACGTCCATACTGGATAAAACGAGGGTCTTTTTAGGTAAAAATATATTCGAAAATTATCACCATTGACGTGTATCAGAACTTTTTCATCTGATAGATACTTTTTAGTGTGATGAAGCTAAGACATGCAACGGAAAGGAGAGTTACTAACTCTATTATACATTGGTTGTTTTAGACCCTCTCTCTCACTTAGTTGGAACAGTTTCGTTAACATTTAGTGTCAGGCCTACTTAAATGTCCAGAAAATAGAGTGGCCGAAAACTTAAGGATACAATTTCTGGTATGGAAGATGTTGGATTAATCAGCAATATAAATTTTTGGTGATTTCACTAGTAATACATGGAACTTCTACCGTTGAAGCTGCTTAGACAATGAAGTAAAATTGATCACTGGTCTATCTCAAAGAAGTATCATTATCGTATCTAATCAAAGTGATCTTGTAAGTTGACCAAAGTGGTGATAAGTGGATTTTCATGGAATATTAAGGGAGTTATAAATACTTGGAATACTTACAAGGAATTCCCAATCTGTCGACAGCTAGAGTGACAATGCGATCATGAAGCTAAGAGGAATGTATAGCACTTTAGCACCGAATATTTGATCAAACACAGCAGTTGGCCTCCCACCTCCGAGGCATGTTACTTTGATAAACTTCCCCATCTTGGTGTTATTGCAATCCGGGGAAAAAAAGGAGCTAGCAATACCTCTAGTCTACCGGGAATAAAAATTGGTGATGACAAAAGTTAAGATAATGATGGTTAAAAGACTGATACGCGGTAATATCTATAATTCGAGATAAGTTCGGTACTGTTGCCGAGACAACAGATACCCCACAGAGGAGTGACTGTGGGACTAAGCGTTGGAAATTGGTTGGTGTCAAGTGTATATGCTACGCGTTGGATGTAGTGGTATGTGGGCTTCATCCACCAGCTTACCTAGAGTGTATGTGTCGGATGTTTTTCTCTGTTCATACTAGATTTACCACAGTGTATTCTCTGTGAGTAAGAACAAGTCCTCTGCTTATTTGATGTATTCATGTTTCGGAACTTTTTATACGTGTCTAGGTGAAGTTGTCGACTTAACAGAGGCCCTCCCATTTGCGTGATTGTAAACGGAAGTGATATTTTAGCTTCTCGAAAGTTAAGCAACGTGACAGCAATGATAGCTCAAGTACTTGAGCAAAGTGCTTGTACATAGATCGGTAGAATCATATGCAGAAATTGCCACCGGAGTGTATGATACACAAGGAGGCCGTTTTTTTTAGAGAGAGAGCTCACCTTGTTGGCGAAAAGAATCACCGTGAAAGTAAGCCTTCAAAGCAGATGTTCACGTAATGAACTTCGACATCGTGACAGTATAGCGGCTATCCTACCCAGAGGTTGTCGGCAGCTCAAATATTGGATCGGATATGGAGTCGCAATCAGTTACCCATGTTAATCTTTACTTATTATAGAAACCACAACAATTTGTGGAAATCAACTGATCCCAACGATGACGGCTCTAAGTATGAAAAGGACAACAATAATTGGAACACAAAGCTGGATCATGTACAGGGAAATCATATGCTACATCCTGCTCACTCTTGGATTATATGAAAAATTATGGTCAGACTCAAGTGAATTTAGCTCAGCTGACAACCTCTTCTACTCTGAAAATTCTAAATGGTGCCTCCTCGGCAAATCACCCTATCTCGCATTGAAGACGTTGTTCGAAAGCATTTAGGCTATAAGACTTCACGAAACAGAAGGATGTGGAGGAGAACAGACTTAGGCTCCTGTGCGATATCACTAAGGAACTTACCAATGAAGAGCAGGGATAACTGACCAAGTCCAGGTCAGAACAATTTTCAATATGGAAGCAAGTTTACTCAGACTATTCAGATAGCTATTTACCAGGAGTAGGCTATATAGCCCCCGAGATGATTAAGGTGGGTAGTTAAACATATGCCGAATACTATTCGTTAGCAATAATGCTTATTTGATGTATTCATGTTTCGGATCTTTTTATACGTCTCTAGGTGAAGTTGTCGTCTTAACAGAGGCCCTCCCATCTGCGTGATTGTAAACGAAAGTGATATTTTAGCTTCTCGAAAGTTAAGCAACGGGACAGAAATGGTCAGAGATTAGATAGCTCAAGTACTTGAGCAAAGTGCTTGTACATAGATCGGTAGAATCATGTGCAGAAATTGCCACCGGAGTGTATGATACACTATGAGGCCGTTGTTTTAGAGAGAGAGAGAGAAAGCTCACCTTGTTGATGAAACGGATCACCGTGAATGTAAGCCTTCAAAGCAGATGTTCACGTAATGAACTTCGACATCGTGACAGTATAGCGGCTATCCTACCCAGAGGTTGTCGGCAGCTCCAATATTGGATCGGATATGGAGTCGCAATCAGTTACCCATGTTAATATTCACTTATTATAGAAACCACAACAATTTGTGGAAATCAACTGATTCCAACTATGACGTCTCTCAGTATGAAAAGGACAACAATAATTGGAACACAAAGCTGGATCATGTACAGGGAAATCATATGCTACATCCTACTCACTCTTAGATTATATGAAAAATTATGGTCAGACTCAAGTGAATTTAGCTCAGCTGACAACCTCTTCTACTCTGAAAAGTCTAAATGGTGTCTCCTCGGTAAATCACCCTATCTCGCTTTGAAGACGTTGTTCGTAAGCATTTAGGCTATAAGACTTCACGAAACAGAAGGATGTGGAGGAGAACAGACCTAGGCTCCTGTGCGAAATCACTAAGAAACTTACCAATGAAGAGCAGGGATAACTGACCAAGTTCAGGTCAGAACAATTTTCAATATGGAAGCAAGTTTACTCAAACTATTCAGATAGCTACTTACCAGGAGTAGGCTATATAGCCCCCGAGATGCTTAAGGTGGATAGTTAAACATATGCCGAATACTATTCGTTAGCAATAATGAACTGGACTTCCAATTCTAAGTGGGAATATTTTCAAAATGGAAAGCTTACGAAATACCGGAAATGCAGGGAAACAACAAGTTTACAAGATCAAAGTATACATAATAGGTAACCGAATTCCTTCGAGATTTCCGGCCACGAAATTCCTGTATTCCTATATCAAGATGTTGACAATAACTGCGGGAAAGTCAATCTCCTCCTTATAAGTATTATATTTTTTGACTTCAAGGATGCACGATGTCATCCAATCACCGAACAAGGGACTCAGACAGGTATTTATGGAAAAAGCCATCTAGTGGACAACGCAGGGAGGCGCTTATATCCCATAGGAACCATTATAAATAATAACAATAAAACTTTAATCAAACTTATCATATAACCCTCGCATTCTTAAGTAAAATTACTATGTTGATATTGCAGTTCTTGGTATTCTACATCTTCTGCTATTGCGATTGTTTTCGTATATTGTTGCTCCTACAACTTCTGCTGTTGCTTCTGTTTTTATTTAGTTGAAAATAGTTTTCATTTTAACAATTCACTTAACGTGTATTATGGGTTTGGTTTGGTAAAGTCATGTTATGTGGGCGTATTATTTTCCCTAGAAAACACTCCATTCCCATGTTCGTCGGACTTTCAATTTAAAGCAAAACTTTTCTAATGTTGAAAATAAGCAAATATAGTTTATTTCGACTAGTGTGGTATGTGGCATATGCACGAAAAAAGGGTTATGTATTGGAGGCAATATCATAATCATATTAAATAGTGTTGTGTCGCCAAACCTTATAACCCCCTCTATTGTATTTTTTCCTGGTTTTGTTCCTTTTTTTTTTATTGAGGAAAACTAAAGTTTGGTGTGCTTAATGGAGTTGAAGTTGAAACTTAAAGTTAGTATAAAAAGTTCCTTTTAAAATTATGCGGTCAACAGAAGTGATGAATGTGGCAAGCAATAAAAACTTGCGAAAAAGTGTAAAGTTAAGATAACTTCCATAAGTTGTACTATGTACATTTTTTGTAACTAATATTCACTTGCTAAAATTTTATAATATACATTTATAGTTAGTAACATTAGTAAAAGCTAGCAACATGTTGCTTAGGGGAGGGGTGTTTTAGAAGGGGTTAAAAACAACTCTAGAAACGTGAGAATATAAGTTATCTGCTCAAAATAACTCTGATCATTATAGTTTTATCCGAGAGTCTAAAATACTGGATTGGCCTGATGCATATCATAGATCTGAGAGGAAATTAGTCCCGTTACTGCCTTTTTGCGTAAGTGTTGTTGTTTGTATGTGACTAAAAGTGCAAAACTATATAAATGTTTTAAAAATTTTCAATATCTCTATATAATTTTAAAGATATTAAACCTAAATAAACAAATGGTCTTCAAGATACTAAATAACACAAAATGGAGTGCAAAATGAAAAGATATATCAAGGCCGACTATATGATACTCTATACCTACATGTAATAATATTTAAGTAAATAATCGGGCTTTAGAACCGAATTATGTCAATTGACGTTTTTTAAATCTAAAAATCTGATCCAAAATCGTCATTGTACCAAGTTTAGGGTGAGATTTTTAACGATAAAATAATAATGGATACATTTTAGTTTCAGTAGAGTTCGTTCTTGGTAATCGTCATGATTGTCATCTTTAGTTTTTTAATAAAGTGTAAGTAGACGGACAGACATTACAAATCTCCTCTCAAACAAATCGGTATGCTTTAAGTTTTACTTGGAACCATTACCTTAAAGTGTTACAAACATCAACACAAAAGTTATATTAGTTCCTCCGTATACTACAGTGACGAAGACTATAAAAAGAAAACTAATGCAAAATGTAAACGAACGAAGAAAAAATACTATGTGGGAGTTTCACAACATGCAAATTTCCAGTTACTTTTAGCCACTAATGAAACCATAAAATAAATGAAGTTTTATGAAACAAATAATAACAACTATAAAGTTTTTTTTATGTACCAAGTTTAGAGAAACTAGAAAAGTATAAAAACTGAAGACACATAAAAAGGCAACAACAAACAGCAATTGAGAATTATTACTAAAGATTTTTCTAAACAACAAAAAAAAAAAAAAAAAAAGTTAAAAAACTACACTCAAGTAAATACATGCAGACAATTTTCTACTTATTTGTAATAATTTTATTCATTGTATATAAGTTTTTATCACCAAAAATTATATTTAATATTTTTAAATGTAACAACTCCTTAGATATTTAGAATAAAATGGAGTAATAATACAATTTAGGAAAGGTTACTGTGGTAGTTATACCCTACACCACTATAGTGGGGAGGGTATTATGCGTTTGTGCTAATGTTTACAATACTCAAAAATATTGGTCCTACAACCACCTTAAAGTATATTAATCGGTTCAGAATCACTTTCTGAGTCTATTTAGATGTATCCGCCTATCTGTCCGTCTGTGTGCCCATGTAAACCTTGTGCGCACTCTACAGGTCGCATTTTTCAAATTATTTTTATGAAATTTTGCCGCATACTCTTTTTTGAATCAGGCTATTGAAAATGTTTAAAATCGGCCCAATATTTCGTATTGCCCCCAT